>NW_014333408.1:129862-164053 GCF_000341935.2 Cephus cinctus
AAAAGGACCCCCCCCCCCCCCCTCTCACACACTCTCTCTCTCTCTCCCTCACGCGCACACACACGCACACTATTATGTATCATAGATTCATCTTCGGGGTTGCATTAGGCGTCGATTAAAATACAATGCGTCCGCACAGGATGATTTAGCTTCTCCGTCTTGCGGTTGACATAAAGAAGCAGAGTCCTTCTTTTTTTTCTCTACATTATCTAGCCATTAAACCTGCTGAAATAAACTTTACTCCCCTGGGACAAGATATCGCTGTGGGAAATATTTGAACTGATGTACAACGCAGGGAAAGAAGGAAGCTGTAGCCCTGAGCCCATTGGCACTAGAGTACTAGGCCTGCCCAGTCGAATGTAAAGCTCAAGAAATGCAAAAATGTGCGTTCCTCGAGATACCAGGCATCACAGGTAAAAATACAGAATTTCGAGGCGTTCACAATCACTTCCGACTGGTCCAATACTTGGTAAGTGAGCGTCGCCCTACCATTTAAACTCATTGTCGGACCATGAGCCCAGCTGGAACTCTGAAATAGATTGACGCTCACACAGTATGTTCTAGCATGAGATAGGAAACCCAACGTTAGATAGAAAAATCAAACATTGGTTGCCTTGATTTGCTTACTCACTCGGATAGGATTAAGCGAGTTATTGGTTAATCCTAATAAAGGGTGTGCACGATACAGTCACGTTCTGGCAGTTGACGAACTTTCATGGATCCGTCCGCTCCACATGAGAACAAACGCCCTGACGAATCCACTTGCAGTTGAGTGACACCCTGAAATAATTGAGTTCCCTTAATGTCGAGCTTCCTCGCAAATTAAATACGGATAAAGGAGTTACGTACCTGACCAATGTTTTTGAAGAAACTGGACCTGGCATGCTCCCCGGGAAATGAATAGAGAAGAGAATGGACGGTCAAACCCCAAACCTACGTTAGATTGTAGGGAAAGGATGAAAATGAGCAAAGCAAATTGATAAATCATTACGTCACCTTAATGTCACCATCTCCGGCTCCACTAACGAAGAACTCTTCGTGAGGATCAAGTGCCAGACACTTGATCGCAGATTCGTGGGCTTGAAATCTTTGTCGTTGCTGACGCTGTCGGACGTCAAAAATGTTGATATCGCCCTTCTTCCCACCGCTGATCAGCAGCTGATGCTGCGGTGCTAGTACAACACAGCTGGCACCTTGATCGTGGCAAACGAACCCTAACAACGTGAAATCGATCATTTGACTAACAGTCTTTTATGCAAATCATCCATCGAAGTGGAGGCAGAATTACTGAACCTTGCACAAGAGACTTATTCTGTGGAAGCAGAGTATCCCAGAGGGCTACGTTACGTCCTTCCGAGCCGTGTCCCGCAGTGGCGACCAAACTGCATGCTCCCAAAAAGACGAAGTCAGCCGTGACCTTACTGTGACACTGATAATTCTATAAGGGCGAAAAGAATAATGAAAGAGTCGTCGACGGCTAAGGACCGACGAAGAAGGATAGGGTTGACTCACGAAGAATGGTCTGGCTGTTCCTTCTCTGCAGGCCACTTGGAACAGACTGAGGTGGCCATCCGAATCGGCAACACCAAATTTGTTGCCGTGCTGAGCAAATCGCACGCGAGTCACCTTGGCAAAAGTTCCTGCTGGCCGAGGAGTTGCGACTGCAGTTTGATGGCCCCATTCCCAAAGGGATACCGAACCATCTTGAGATCCAGTTAAGTCTAGAAACAGGGACGATCAAGAATTATGAGATTGAAACTCCTATTCTGCAATTGAATGTGTTAAGAGGATATGCTTACACAGCGGTAATAGCGGATGCGAAGAGACTCTCCTTATACCATCGACTTTGTGCTTCAAGATCTGTTAGAATAAAAGATGGTATGCTGAGTTTCGTGTAAAGCTCGATTCTCATAATCGCTAACATTCATACATCGTCAACTCAATGAAATGATAATGCCAAGAGTATTTATAAAAGGCTGGACTAAACAATAAATCTTAAATGATTCGATCCCTTAACGCAACAAACAGCAAGGACTTGGAGGGACCTGCCAAATCCTGGCGTAGCATGCGACTGAAGGCAGTACCTTGGCACCCTAATTCATTGGAGTATCTCAAATAGTGAATCTCTCGTGGTAGTTGAGAACGGCCCATTAGATGTCAAAAGGTGTATACATATACTACTATCGTGATCGGACATCAAATTGAATTCCCGATATAATCGACTACTCTAATGGGCCATCGCAAAATTGGCTAGAGACACTCCTGTTCTCGATTCTTCAATGCGAAGTGTAGAAGCGTGACTTTAGCCAAGCGATCATTCTCGTACCTTCCACTGAACTGAAAGAGACGACGGTACTACGTTGTTGTCTCGCAAGTGATCAGAGCTGCGTTTACGAGCGTTAAGCGACTAATCTATCTACGTCTGTGCAACTCAATTGTCAGATAGCACCGACACAATCACTCAGAGGTTCTCGATCGGACAAAATACAGAATGCAATAAGAAAACGTTTAAAATACATTGGGCTTTCTTTGATGTTTGCAATATGAAATTTCAAAAGAAACTTCTGGATGATCTCTGTACTCGCTTATAATCTAACCTCATGCCTGAACTTTTAAATGTAAACCGATATCGAGGCTGCTTATTCAAGAGGGCTTCGTTTCATGCGAGAAATTTCGAAACTACACAAGAGCAAAGAGTTAGATAAAACTGTACTCTGCAATCCAACGAGAGAGGTGCAGCACTCTTGAAATATAGGAGCCTGCGTATCTCTTGGCGATGGCATCTGGCCTCCCACATCTTCGTAATTTGCGCACCCAACGAATTTTCCACGGAGGCTGTATCACCAGCATGGAGTAGCATATGCTCATCCATGCATACGCACAGTGATATCGGAGACCAGAGCCAACTGTGTCGCTAAAGAAACAACTGACGAATACGGAATCGCCACTAGGATTGGTTAGGGTCTGTTAGATGTTTGTCTCACCGGCTTCAACAAGTGTTTGCTCCTATCAGCGACAAACTGACAGAAGCGCAGGTCGTGGGAGCCAGGGAAAGCGGGCATCCCCTTCATCTGAGCGAACGAGTGAGCCGCCAGATCAGTGACGCAGACCAAGTTAGGTGTTAGGCAAGCATTGAACAAGCAACATTGTCTCCGTCACCACTTGTGCTACCCCCATAACCCAACCAACAGGTCACATTCGTGACCGCTTGGCTGGTTTTACGAGGCACCAGATGTCTTAAGTACCTTCGAACGAGCCAGCCTTGCGCCAAGCAATGCCCCAAGGTGTGGGGCACGGCACGGCACGATGCAACTTTTCACTTTTGCACTTCATGCAACACGAGAGTCTCACCCAAGTCAACTCGGACATGTCGCGCGCGATTGTCGAGGCTGCTGTCCCTATTAGCAACTGGATTTATTACTACACATGTTCTCTTCGCCTCTATTCGTTGGATGTGCAAATCAACACCTGAATCAAATTACTCCGCAGCCAAGTTATTTCAACTTCTCTTAGGATCTGATCGTCATGGCCTGCTTGACGCGTTGCAAGTAATAACCATGACAGTTGCACGAAACGACGAGAGTTACCAGCGATTCGCAGCAGCCTCGACTAATAATTAATTTATCAATGATTGGCCTCAGCGAGTCTTTTTTACTGTTTGGTGTTGCAGTTAATCGATTAAGGGTCACGGCAATGGTGCGTATCGTAAGATTCGTGAAATCGTGTGACAGGTCGAAACGGTTATAGTATAATAGCCGAGTAAATCCGTAACGGGGTAGTCGTATTTGAACACGACTTCAAACTATATCAATGAAACCGATATCTCATCCCTTCCCGCCAATAATATACCTAGGTAGTGCGATGCAAGTCGAGTTTCAAACGATTGGACTCTTTCATCTTCGGACTCGAACCGTTCATCCTCTAAGAAATGTCAAAGAAAAAAAAGGTGAATGCTGGGATATACTTCTACGTCAAAACGTTATGAACAGTGGTACTAGATGGCAAATGATTGTAACGATCGAGAATTGACTATTGACCATTGTTCGAGGAAAATAAATGGCGGAAAGCTGTGACGAAAATCTTAGGGCGTTCGTTCGTCGATATCGAGGGATCAACATAGACACGTAGAAATGGCGGCGTAGGACGGCCGTAAAGCTTAGAGCCCCTATAGAAACTTACCACACTGGCTCCGCGTCCGCTTTGACTTGCAATGCCCGATTGTGGCTGAGGACTATTCGGCTGTGGACTTTGTGCGAGGAGTGGTCGGTCCGCTGCCGTCTGAGCCAAAGACAATATTAATATCAAATCTGGCAAATGTGACAAACGTGCGATGTGCCACGTTCCGTGTCTGACAAAAAGGCAACTGGTATACTACCTGTATGACTAGGAAACTGGTTGGTTGTACAGACTCTGGATCGGGCTGCTTGTTCAAATTAATGATGTCGAATTCGCACTCATCCTCCAACCACGATGGCAACTCCAACAGCAGGGAGATATCCATTTCCTGAATCTCGCGAGGTGTTGCCAGTGCCATCAAACCTGGATTGACCTTTGTGCCAAAGTTCATTATATAGTAATATATATCGTTTAAATTCAATGTAGCCTCAGCGAATAGCAGTATACTGTTGAGAAAAACCAAAGAACAAACCTGATTGAGGCAGAAGGCACTAATACTATCTTGCTCCTTGTGGATGATCCTGACGGGCTCGAGAAGACTCGCGGTGCCACTATCGCTACCTTTATCTTCGGCCGCACTAGTACCACGAGTCATGCCGTCGACCGCCGTTTGATTGTTGTCCAATATCGAGGACAAGGAGCGCCGCTTTCCAAATACTGAACGGATAAAGATGTCTTGTACCAACTCCTGTCTTACCAAGTAACACCATAGCCGATTCGCAGGAGCGGCTGACGCCATCCGAGTGCTACCATTGAGATTCGATTAATATTTCATAAGAGTCCTGAGTATCTGTGAGCTTTAGAAGGTACATACTTGAATGGAGTGTTGCCCCTTTCTAACAAGGAACGATATTTGTGAATTGCAGGTCGTCCTGGTGTAGCTGCCGGATCCGGCGCACATCCTGGTATGTAGTTCGCGGGCGGCGGACCTTTCGCCTCCAGCTCCTCTCGCAAGGCTTCCTGCCACTGGGCCACGATGCCCAATGTCCCGTGTATCAACGGGCTGCTCACAGGCAATTCTGAAAGGTTTAACGGTCCTGTGATATCAAATGAATTTAGGAAAACTTGGCAAACAGTACCTTGCATCTCGATTCCAGCGACATTTAAGAAATCTTGCAGTTGCTGCTGGAGTATCTTAACTATGGCTAACCGCATAATGCACCAACTATGTGAGGTAGGATTAGTATGTTCAGTGTTATCCTTTGGCTTGCTCTTTGGTTTGGCGTTTGTGTCAAAAACATCCTCTTCGTCCTCGGAAGAATCCAGATCGGAAATTACCGAGTCCGAGGAATCGTAATCAATTTCATCGGCGTCATCGCCTTCGATGCGAGGCTGTGCAAACGGCAAAGAAGAAAATTCAAATTAACTGGACAAGACATCGCACGTTACTCCTAAAGATCTATATTATTGCAAGTGAAATTCTTATTCATTCTTCCTCGTCCTCAAAGTGAGAGTACCTTACCTTCATTAAAAAATATGAAATCATGCTCATTTGTGGCGAGACAAACTGTTCCCTGTAGGTGGGTTTGTCCTCCTTCATATTGGGCTGTTGTCCAGTAAATTGTCCGAGTAGCTTCATGTTTAATCGAACGCGCTGTTTCGTTAACGACGTCATCGTGTTCCACATCCCACCGGTGCTCTGCGTTTCGCTCGAAACACTATCGACCCTCTCCACCCTGCAGCTAACTCCGGCCTGCGTAATATAGACACAAAAAGAAAAGTAATTTTCACTTTAGTTTTCACTCGAAAACCAAAGGACGTTCTATTTCACCTACCTGACTGCTGGTACTCGCTACGCGGAGTAATTTCTTGACGCCACCCCCGAACAGACAAGACCACGTACTATTGTCAAATTTTTGACCGACCAGTCTATAAAGAATATGACTGTCGCAACTGGCCAAAGCGTAGACGAAGAGACTCATGTAGGTCGCCACGAATGCTTCGCAAAGCAGGATATTCAGGTTAGGTGTATCTTCATCCTTTTCTCGTGCAAGAAGGGCACGTAAGTTGGTGACACCTGGCCATTTTGCGGGCGAGGTAGTGATGCAGACTCCGTCGTCGGTAGAATATCGTCGATGGTATCTATTGGATGCGACCAAATGCCCACCAGAGAACGTTTCCACTTCAGCACCAGCAGGGAAACTACAAGAATAATATTCATTGAGATTGCATAGGTCTCAACGTACGATCGCACAGGTGTCCGTGTATTTTACCTGTCAGGTTGCTGATGCTTCATCACGAAGGTATCGGAATCGCAAAGGGATTGATAGATGCACGCACTCAGCGCTACAGCCAAGTCCCGTAACGTGAATACCTCGCTGTAGTGGCTATTTCTGTTTGGCATAGGCGTGCTCCGCAGCTCCACTATTGTTTGAAGCATATCGTGAGCCAACGACTGCAAGTGCCTGACGGGATCCGCAACAACTGTCTTGTTGCAAGCCACGCTAGCGCTCAGTAAAGGTAAAGTCGTTGGGAACGGTAGAGGGCTGAGCAATTGTTGTTGAGTCTTCTCTTGCTGCAATTCTTGTAATAACAGAACCAATTCCATCCTTACCGAAGCCAATCCACCTCCGGATGCACCGTGGAGGGAGCAGTAGGACAACAGTGTTCGTAGCAGAGTCTCGTTGGCTAAGAGTAACGTAAGCGCGATGTTAAAGATATTTCCACAATTCCTCAAGGAGTCATTAAAATATTAATCAAATACCTTTCAACCACTTTTTTCTTCTAGCTGCTCTTTGAACCTTTGCTTCGAAGTCTAGTTTTTCAGCGACCAGAATTTCATGCAACGTTGGTTGTTCACCTGGTCTGTAAGACGGTATGTCATCCACCATTCCACCTTCGTCTAAAAAATCCGATATACGAATTAGCTCGAAGGTTCGGAGACATATCAAGAGAGGACAATAAACTTTTCATTCATAAATTACATTCTGAAACATTATTGATATCTCCGTCCACGCTAGTACTGTAGCTGCATAGTTGTCGCAGGGCATCTACTTCTCTCTCGAGCCACACGTAAAGTTGATATCGAAGTTGCCCTCCGTCCACCTCGAAACCGGTTGCCAAAGTCGATAGTTCCTCCATGAGAATTTTTAGACAGGCCACGAACTTTAATTGTTGCGCCATTATATCGAGCTGCCCAGTCTGTTTCGCAGGATCTTCTACAAAGAAAGCGACTCATTAGTAAGAGCAAAAGGATTATAAGAGACGAAAAAAAAAGCTCTCTGACCATCCTTCTCCTGCTTGTCAATTTCGGTGCCCTCCTGCTTGTCCAGTTTCATACTCATAGGAGGACTGTCGGCATCCTCATTGTCGACAGGATCATCATCATCATCCCACTTCAACACTAACTCATCATCGGTTCGAGACTTAACCGGCTCTGACCAATCCATTCCTGAGGCACCCCAGTCTACAGCCGGGGAGGGTCCTACGAAATTCCAAAAATCACCAACCGATCCCCAAACGTTATTAGACTTAGGTGAAAATATTCACTCCAGTGGATGAGACAAGGTAATTCACATACCCGGTGCAGCCGTCGTCTTATTACTGCTATCATCCCAACTAATTATTCCCGTATCAATTTGAGCGTCCTGCGCTCGTGACTTGTTGGGACTATTCAAAAGACCTAAAACTACAATGTGGTATCATGACCGACACTTTATGAATATCGGGTTGAAGCGATGAAAGACGAGGAAGAGCAAATATTTGACTTTATCGAGTTTCAACTTACTGGGGGAGTCATCACAGTTTGTATCCAACACTTTATTCGGCAATTTTGATAGTACTTCGAGGGCAAGTGCTGGACATCCGGCCTTGAAGTGCGCATGGGCCGTCGTGAAGTACAGCTGCCTCTCCAGGGGCGTTATACTGTCTTCGAGCATCAATTGTTTGTCCGGTAGACTCTTTGTTTCCACTCCATAACTAAATCCGGAAATAACAACGGAGTGGCCCTTCTTTTTATCTTGGGCAGTGGACGCAATGTATTGTCTAATCAACAACGGATGTGTACGAAGGTAGACGTAAAAGTTGAATACATTAGGATTCGCTGAAAGAAAAACCGAAATTAAAGCACAACTTTGTTTGAATAGGTTCTGAGATTATTAAAAACAATTCTTGGTATACCTGTAGCGCCTTCAGGTTTCTCCGATTCGTCATTGTACTGAGGATGCATGGTCCCGACATTCGTCAAGAGCAGCGTGTTCAACGATCCTGAATAATCCTTCAGAATCCACAAAGCCATACTACGTAGAAATGGATCAGGATGGGCCATGTGCAGATCTGGATTGTTTCCCTCGCTGTCGCAACCCAAAATTTCCTCGTACAATAATCTCTTCAAATTAGGCGACGTCATGTCTTCCTCGTAGAGCCTCGCGATCACCATAGCCAACTGAATGTCATTAAGTTTATTCAGGCAGACGTCAATCGCATCTCTCAATGCGCCGGCAAGTAAAAAGAAGGCAGCGGCGTGTTCGAATCTCTGTTTACCCAAAAGGGCGAATGCATTTTTCAGAGCAGCCTTCCTCCACCTGTCCTCGGCAAAGTTATTAGCGAAGAAACTCGTCATCCTGTCGTCCCGTTTGTTCCTAAATAGACCCCAGACCAAATTCTTCTTCTTCATTGCTAGATAGTAAATGGCAGCGTCCAACGGATCTTGCTTATCTTGAAAAGCCGCCTTTGCGACCTTCTCGATGCAGAGCTTAAGGACAGTATTGCTTCTGATCCACCACCCTACGCCAAGTTCCTTCAGGATGCACCACTTGGGTTGGCCTTTGGCATAGGACGGTATCAAGCCGAGCAGTTCCTCCTCGGACTCCGAATGGAAAGCCCAGACGAGATTGTTTGTCGAGACGCCCTGCATCTGGAACTGTGCCCTCTGCGCAATTGGCAAGCACCGAATCAAGTAATTGTAATGCTTCATGGCCAGAAGGAACCTCAGACCGCAGTCGTCGAGAGAGTCCATCGAGACGGCCTCTCCCTCGGGAATCCCCGTTAAATTTTCCTTGGCGATGGCACTCTTGGCTGCGTCGATAGCGAAGCGCTCCGCGAAGTCAATGTTGCAGGTCGAGACAGTGTCGGCCAGTGCGAGAAGATGCATTTGATCGAGGCTGGACAATCCCGGCAAGTGGGTGTGCGTCAAAAGACGCGAGAGGAATCTGCCCTGCCGTGGACCAAAGTGCGATATTCCTTGTCTCTCTGGTACGGAAGACCTTCGATCCTTTTGCCGAGTGCAGTCGTAATCCTCGTCCAGCATGTCGTCGAGGGAGTCTCCCTCGTCCACATTACCATCGAACAGTTCATTGTAATCGTTCTTCTCCTCGTTCTGCTGATGAAGCATGTTCGTTTCCTTGTCGGCTATCAAAAGCGTCCAGAGTGGAAGTGGCGAGATCGAAGGTAATTCCGCATAATCTAAAGTCAATTCCTCTGGAATCTGA
The DNA here is from genome assembly GCF_000341935.2 of Cephus cinctus. Taxonomy (NCBI): domain Eukaryota; kingdom Metazoa; phylum Arthropoda; class Insecta; order Hymenoptera; family Cephidae; genus Cephus; species Cephus cinctus. The sequence continues at coordinate 139,468 of NW_014333408.1, forward strand.
GTGGTAGAACCTCTTGGTTCTAAGGGCGACGTCGTCCCGACGTAGCTCACGGACATGGTCCTCGACCTGGACCATCCTCCGCGTTGTTTCACTAAATTCTCGTCATCGACTCTCAGGGAGCACGAGCTCGCAATCGACCTGACCAGGTGTGCTAATATGGCCTTGACCCATCGAATCTTTCCCGAATTCAAGAGCTCCATCAACTGCTTCGGATGATATTGGGGTAGCACGGGACAAGCTATTCTCGAGGCCTCGAACAGCCCGTAGTCCGGCATGTAATCGAAGCTGGCATTGTCATTTTGCATTCCCCGCTTTTTCTTGGCGTCGAGCATCGTCAGATTGATGCTACTGACACGAGAGAGATGTGGCATGGAGGAGACGTTCGCCAATCGCCTCTGGGAAGTCTCGTGCGCGAGAGTACGCAAATCCTCATCCCTCAGGTTTCTGCTAGCCTGGAACTCATCGGATTCTTGGTGCTGAAGATTTGAGTGAAAGCAGTCATTTTTTGGATTCGGTTTCCACTGAGAATATACGTGCATTTCGGAGTCCATCCCGACCACCAGTATGCCGTCTCTCACCCAAGATATTTGCATTGGCAAAGGCGGTAATCCGTCCGCAGTGGTCAACTCGATTTTTCTCAATTTCATCCAACGTATTTCGTCGACAAACTGTGGCTGTGCCAGGGATGAGGTCTTCCTAAGTATCGGCCTGTTGTTACTCTGAGACTCTTTCATGGCCTTCATGTTGGCCTGCGCCAAGTCCGAGCAGACCGGCGTAAAGAGCATTATCTTTGAACCCACGCCGACGGTCAGGATATGAGAACCATCCTCCTTGGACACCCAATCCAATTGCACCAGATGCTTCTGCGTCAATGGACAAGTATTCCCATTTTCGATAATTGACTTGCGCAGCGACTGTAACGTGCTGAACGAGGGAACGGCAAGCAAGCCGGCAGTCGACTTCGTGCTCTCTCCGTTCTCTCCGTTTCTCGGCGATCTGACGTCCTCGTGGCTGAGAGTCTGCAACACCTGCGTCAGCCTCTGTTTCTTCTGCAAGAATCTACTGTCATAGAGATAACTGAGATCCAGATGCTGATCAACTTGTATTCGCGGAAGATGAATGTTCTTCAGATGAATCGTGTCCTCCAGTACCCATTCGCTTCCGCCGGTGCTTTCGCACTCGTAAATCGCCACGCACAGATTCACATATCTCGAGTCAGGATCGCTTTTCGTTGGACGCGTAAATGATTTTCCATACTTGTAAGCGCAAGCAATGCGACCGCTGTAGGCCGCGCTTATGTTTAACGGCTGACCGGTTATGTCAATCGTAGATTCCTGATCTTTGCGTATCATTTCCCATTCGCACCACTCGTAACTGAGATGCTTTTGCTGCTCTCGGTTCAGTTCGCTCTTTGTCACCTTGCACTTCCAGAATCTAACGGTGCTGTCGCTGCACGCAGTCACCACGATGTAGGGCGCGAAACAGGCCGGATATATCGAGGAGCTGCTCAGGTGTCCCGCAGCCGGAGCCGCGTGCACAACTTCGATGCCCTCGGGAAGTGGAAGTTCCTGAGTACAAACTTTTGTGGTTGTGATGAGAACGTGGCTGCTGTGATTACGTCTATGGACGAATGTAGAATCGTAGTCCGCTTGACTCTCCCGTCTGCTCCTGCTTCCAGTCTGGCTCGGTCGGCGAGATCTTTTTCCTCCGCCCTCGTAATTATTCGCCCGTCCGGGAGTTCCCTCCTCGTCCTCGTCCTGAACCAGATGCGAGTCCGGCACGTACATCATCGAACCGGACAGTCCAGTAGTTTCGGGTTGTGAAGCTATGACCAATCGCCACATGTGTACCGTTGTTCCCTTTACCGTTCTCTCGAGTACCACGATGTAGAAAGGTTCTTCGAATATAGCCGATTGCTGTAGATCGACCATGGCATCCAACGTTGACTCCATCAAGCCCAAATCGTTCGTTGAATTCTCGACACCGGGCTGTTTTTCGTCGTTCCTCTCGCCGGTTATCAGTTGCTCCTGAAAGACGTGAAGGAACTGCGTATTCTGCCAATCGTGGGTCGCATCCGCGATGGCATCCAATTGAATGACGCACCCGGGTCTCGCGGTCGACTGCTGCGAGACTATCTTAATTCGGTCGTGAATCGAGTGTCGAATTCCATCATCGGAGGAGGTGTCGGTCGACAAGCTTGCCATCGAATCCATCATTCGACTTCTTCGTTCGCTTATAGAAACTTCAGCCAGCAGTGTTCTTGCGTCGATGACAGCTTGATAAACACGAAGGCATTCCCCGTCACTGGCTACAAAGCAGGCGCTCGGAGAATTCGACAAGTTTCCCAGGGTGGTACTGGGCAACAAGGTAGGAATCCAAGCGACATTACTGAATGCCGATATCTCAGGAGAATTGATACGTGCTAGCTCGGAAACCCCACCGCTCTTGGAGAGCGGACCAACGGCGTCCACTCGCCAAAGAATTAATTCACTGCAAAAGCCGGTGGGCGACATTACGTCTTTGCTCCTGCTCGAGTCCTCCTTGTCCTCCATACCTTCCATGTGCTCGATATTCTCCGTCGACAGCGGAGTCTGCGCCGTAGGGAATTCTGGTATATTATGATGAGACGTCGTCACGAGTAAAGGCAACACAGGATGACACGTGATATCATTTACACGAAACCGATGTCCAGAGGCTCTAGATGCATGGCCGATGCTCAATACTTGAGAGAATTTCGTTTTATCGGCGAATGTTAACTGCCACAAATTCAGTGTCCCGTTCGAGTGTTTGGATACCATAGAAACGATGGGACTCGGATGCCCCAACATATCCGTTACGTTGTCCTGCCCGTGCTTCCCATTATCCAGTGCAGTTGCATTATTGTGCCCGGCATTATTATCATTTTGATTTTGTTCGGCGAGATTTTGCACGCTCTTCAACAACTCTTGACCAGCTCGAGAAGTCAGGGTGGATTGTTCCTCGTCCTGCTCAATCAAGCTGGGCAAGGGGGTCGTTACCTCTGTTGACTCGGTGGGCTTCGCCGTACTCTTGGCGACCTCCCGTATGTTGAGCAATGGACCGCCGGTGTTATGAGAATACATGGAGACGTTATGACTCATGGTGGACGCATCGCCCAAAGGAAAAGCGTTCGGTATTCGGGTTGAAAATGATATTTGAGCTTGACGAAAGGATCCAGGATGATATTCGTCCAGCCACTCTATGTGCCAAATGAGAAAGCTTCCGTCTATCGGATGAATCGAGAATAGAAGGTCTGGATTGTGATGCCAGTCGCGTAGCAGCGTCTCTATCTTCGTATCCAGAGAGTCTGGAGCGTGATTCATGGAGGAGGCCGCATCGGTGGCTATCGAATTGATCGAGGTAGTGTTGCTACAAGGGAATCAAAAGGAAAAATATATTAATCGCAATGTTTCGCGATATCATTGAGACATAAAGAGGAAACGCAGCCAAAACCCCGGCGCACCTAAGACTTTGGTGAGACTGGACACTATGCGGTAGGCTGTGATGGGAGGAAGTCGTATGATTCGTATGATGTTCGTCACTGCTGTGTTCTTCTTGGCTGGTCGTTCGACCTCCCACACCCGTTGCCCTCTGACCCGATTGATGGCGAGTTCCTTTCTCTGTGGACACATCACACCGTAACAGAACAAAATGCTTCCTAGGAAAGCGTATTTCTATCCAATGACCGAGCGACGTACAGTGCGATTGCCTAAATTTACGGATCGCAAATACAATCTGATATTACGCGTATTTACGGGGGAAAAAAAAAAGAAAAAACGAAAAAGGGACACATTAGGTTCGTAAGAAAGCATTGAAAGCAACAAAAGTATCAGGATTTGTTACGCTTAAATTGAACAACCGAAAAGAGAATTTGTTTTCAGTAATTTGCAGCTCTCGCGGACCCGCGACAACGAATATCGCATGCTCAGCCTCAGGCAACCTTAGAGTAGTATCTTGAGAATATTATTAACCGTACTTGGCGTGTGTTCATCTTCCGAATCGTGATCCGCATGATCCGCTTCCTGATGCTGCAATCCCTCTTCCTTTTCAACGACCTTACGCGTTAATTCCTGTCAAGGAACATAAGGAAAATGACACATGAATGAAATATAATGCAACTGACTCGAAACTTTTTCTATCGGAAAGGGAAATAAAGTCACCTGCAAAATACTCTCGGCCTGCATTGTAAAATGCATCTCCTTATTATTCAGCCAGTGCAAAATGAAGTTTGGCTCTCTGTCGGGATCTCCAGTGATCAGACTCGGTACCAACGGTATATCTATAACATCGATGAACACTACCGATACCGAAACTCAACGAGAGTAATGTACACGGAGGCTAATTTTATTCGTACTACTGTACCCGTCTCTGCGTTGATACTGGCCGCCAAATGGAAATGCATTCCCGGATAATGACCCGAACCTTGGTAGCTGTTGTGAAAATCATGAACAGAATAAGTCGACGGTAAAGTTGGAAGGGTTGGAGCTGTGTGGCCGGATTGCCGTTGCTGCTGTTGTTTTGCATGTCGACGAATATGAAAACATGTCCTAAAATGCACATTATGAAGAGAAAAAAGGAAAAAAAGAGATAGACAGATAGATAGAAAAGAAGAAAAAGATGACATACTTCATATGTTTGAGTCGCTGCATGAAGCGATGCTTGTGCATGGTATGATGACGGTGTTTCCCGTGATGTCCATGTCGGTCGGATCCTTCGAATTGGCTCATGTTGGCCAACCCTTCGATCTCGGGCGGTATCGTTTCCGCCCAAACACGGCAAATGTTATCGCGGCACGATGTAACCAGCATATTCGACACCGAACCCCTGTACAACGATCAGAAGACAAGAGACTAGAAGGAGTGAGACTGAGAGCGAAAAGAGGGAGGTGGAACTTGAATTACACACTTTGGCATGTACTTGCTGGTCTTACGCCACGACAGGTGGGTGACAGCGCGAGGATGAGCCACGTAAACGAAGCTGTAACTATCGCCAGAGGCTTGATTGAAGCTCGAATGGTCCATACTCCTTGATGGAAATACTGTAAAGACGGATAGTATAGTGTCTGAGGCGACATGATGGGGATTATAATCGGTTGTCATTCATAAAGTTGTAATCTCACATTGCTTGTTCTCGAACCATATTTTAACGAGTCTGTCGTTTAATCCCGTTGTTGCGAAAAGAGTGCCGTCAGGACTGAAGCTCATCAGGTGAACGGGTGTGGCTGTGCGACATTTCCATACGCAACTCCAAGATCCAGGCTCGTTTCCGCTAGTTGACTCTCCGCCTCCGGGACTTTCCGACTCGCCACCAATCGAAAACGTTACTGTACTTGCTACAAAACAAAAATACATGAATCGTAACATACTCATTACTCACGCAAGATCCTCGCCCAAGACTCATGGCAATTTCATTCCACGCTTAAGAAACAATCGCGACAGTTTAAGATATCGCGCATGCTCGTAGCAATTATTTGAGACATTATGCAATGGTTAATTTTGCTTAAAATTCATACGAAGCGTGCATTCTCTGCGAAAGAATGAACTCACGATCTTGAGGATTGGAACCCATGACGCTCTGTTCGCCTCCGGTCATAGCAATCTCCTCCATTTGTAACATTTTCATCTTCGCAGCTGTATATAGAATATTTTTCAATAAAACTTTGGATGATCCAGTAAACTCAAGAGACTTCGAGAGGATTCGATCAAACGAGGAAAGATCTCGCAATTGGTGTCGCATTTGATATTCACCAGTCCTAACCAATAAAATAGCTACTAGATAAATGGTGGCTTACTGTGCTCCTCCTGGAAAGGTTGGATATTTTGATGCCATAGTTGGAGCAATTCGCCTCCAGTCAGAAGCCGAGTACCCTCCAAATTCCAAGAGAGAGAACTGATGTGAGACTCGGTCTGTAAACTACCGGTCTGAACCCATCGATACTCCAATTGCTGTAATCATAAATCGTTACATCACACGTCCAATACTTCTTGTCGGAAAACAGAGAGTGTTTAGCGCTCCGCACCCTCGACTGCATCGAGTCGACGATACTCACGTGGGAGCACGTGCTGTGGATAAGAGGCGTTGGCTCGAAGATGCACACTTGATTCTCATAGGCAGCGGCGATCTTCCCCGTGTCGGTACTGCAGTCCAAGCAGCTGATACGAATGTAGTTGTGTACGGCTCCAGGAATTATTTGAACTCTCTCAAAGTTGCTGGCGAGTATCACGATGTTGCAACCAGCCGCATATGCCTGCGAGAAATAATAATGCCATAAGAGAACACATTCCAGGAGTTGTCCGAGCCAATTTACGGGACTGAAAGATCGACGACTCTCTTTTTTTTGTTCCCTAAAGCATCGACTTTTAATCTCTCGATAGGCGTTAATCGAGACAACGGCAAAGAATATGCGTCGAAAACGAGCGACCAAAATTAGATTTACAACGGTGTTATAAAAGATTTATTGCCAAGTTCTTCAATCTGCGTCATTTCCCTAGTCCAATGCTCCAGTCTCACGAACTGGTTTAACTCTGCCCATTACAACAGCAACTACTTTCAGTTACATTACCATTGACAATACAGGATCTGCTACATCGGTATTGCGTTGCGTTTCTACAGCATCTCGTCCATGGCGTAATCGCAATTGTCATTTTTTTCCCCGTCACTATACGTTTACTACTGACAAAAATAACAGTCTCCAAGTTGAAGGATAGTAAATCAAAAGGTACGTGCTACTCTCAAAGAGATGCCAATGTAATCTAAATCCTACTCAAATGAAAACTCTGATCACATTTCCAGCAAAATGCATAGATGTTAAAATATTGACTGTTCTTTGCCATGAAGTTTATAGCATGCCTTATTCGTCCACATATTTACCAGCCAGATCTAGTTTACATTAGTTACTATTAAGTGGATGTTACATAATCAAATGCGTAATGCTCTGTAACATTTGCTGCTCTTGCCTATATAGCCCGAAACAACAAATAATGAGACTTTTGTGCCACATGACATTAGCAGACATTATACAACCAATCTTTCCATATTTCTTGTGTATCCGATGTAGTTAAACCTTTTACTCATACTAAGCATTGTCGAATGAAAAATATCAAATCAAGATGGAATGATAATCCAAAGAAGTAACGACATCTGCTGAAATTAAAAAAAGAAATTATACGGCTAACTTGTCCCTTGAAATGTTATACTTATTTATATGTAATCACAAGGCATTATAGTGAGATTACAGCTACTTTATATAGATGGCTAGAGATAGCGTACGCACTAAAAAGATAACAATGACTCACTGTTCCATCAAAACGTTTTCGCGATGTTAAATTTTTATAAAAATGTACAATACATTTAATGATATACCTGAATCCTTAGGTATTCATGCTGCACGGGCAATGGGTACAGTTAATAATAAACGCATGGAAGCATAAAGTAATACGAGACTCGAGTGAAGTAAAAAAAAGAATAGGGAAACCTCTTCAACTCAGGTACCTAATTATGCCGAAATATCAGCGCTCTCGATGATAAATTGCGATCCGACGCATCGCAATACTTGGCAAGAAGAAAAACAAGACAACAGAAAAATGAAACGGCCGAAGGAGCACAGAGCACGTTGTAGCGTGGAAATGAATGCTATAACTGATATTATCTTATTAATAGCACGTTTCATTGACGTACGATGGCTACGAAGCGTGTGTATTCGACATTCATACCCAATTATATTGGCCAATTAATTTTTAGTTCTGCGCGTACGAAGATGTCATATAATCAGCTGACTCGAGGTAATCTTAATCATATTCCATATTGACTTTTAGTTCAGCTGACTTTATTTTACGTTTTAGTTGACCCGTGAAAGCCAGTACACTCAGGAAATTGAACGAGGCCGAACGGAGAAAATCTGAGGAGTCAATTATTCCCGAAAGAGTGGTGAAAAGCTTAGGAAAACTCACCGTAAAGGATATTCCTTCGACGGAGCCGACGGCGTAGCAGCGGTCGCCTGCATTACAGGCTCCGCTCAGTATTTGATGACAATTCATCCTCTTTTATGGCTTAAACCATCTTTTACGAAGTTGATCGTTCGACCAAGCGTAGTTCGCCCCAAAAGCTGACAAGACTCTCGCCCTTCAAGCTAAAACACCGAGGCACCACTCAAAATTGACGTGACATGGCAATCTAACAGTGAAACAGCAGCCATCTTTCAATGTAGAACAACGTAGAACCTCCCTACGACCCACTCAGTCCACTGGCCATTGGGACTTTGAGAATCCTCTAGGTAACACCAGGCAACACTGGGCAACACTAACCAATACTTCCTTTAAGAAACAATTGGGCGCCGTTTGTGGCGCCATCTTTTTAATACCTCGTGAAACTGCTCGATATCGACAAGTTTCCTGAGTACCGAAGGAGATGGCGCCACATACTCTAATGGAGTAACCAATACTTCCTTTAAGAAACAATTGGGCGCCATCTTTTTAATACCTCGTGAAACTGCTCGATATCGACAAGTTTCCTGAGTACCGAAGGAGATGGCGCCACATACTCTAATGGAGTAACCAATACTTCCTTCAAGAAACAATTGGGCGCCATCTTTTTAATACCTCGTGAAACTGCTCGATATCGACAAGTTTCCTGAGTACCGAAGGAGATGGCGCCACATACTCTAATGGAGGAATGTCTTCTCCCGCCTTCAATAAGGAGATCCACCAACAAATAATCACATCCCCAAACACAACCGAAACTGGATTTCACCATCTCCGTGACAGTCGGTGACTGCCAGTGATTGCTGATTTCTTCTGATTAATGACTTCTGATTGCTGACTAAATCTCTTGATCAGTGTCCGCACCGGTGTCGTCGTTTCCCAATTTATCAGACTCAGTAGTAGCCAGTGGCCGAGTGTTCTTTAAATATCAGCAAACGCCGATTAAAAAGTACCCTTCTCGATATTCTTCCTTATCAAAATGAACGTGGTGACTGCATTAAAGTTTTACATCACTAAAATGACTGAGGAAAGCGGCCCTGGTATGAAAGTCTTGTTAATGGACAAACAAACGGTAGGCTTATCGTTGTCAAACTGACTTGTCATTGAGATAAAACATTTTCAATTTCTTTAAATTGTTTCAGACAAGTATTGTAAGCTTGGCATACAGCCAATCGGAAATCCTTCTAAAAGAGGTATACTTATTCGAACGCATAGACGCTACAGTACGTAGTGATGGATTAAAACACTTGAAATGCATTGTTTTCATACGTCCGACAAAAGAAAATGTTGCTTTACTCTGTAACGAGCTTAGGTATCCTAAATATGGTGTATATTATATTTGTTAGTACCAAACTCTTTATCGAATAATTCAATAATTAAGTGCAACTATGCGGTTGGGTTCTAAGTGCATATACATACATGTATGTTTTTAAGATTTCAGCAATATCATTGCAAAGGCTGACATAAAGCTGTTAGCCGAAAGTGATGAGCAAGAAGTAGTAAGAGAAGTTCACGAGTTTTATGCAGACTATCTGGCAGTAAGTCCACACTTGTTTGCACTTGGTATAAGTGCATGCTCGCAAGGTAATATGGAACACAAAGAGAACTTTATCGTAATGTGCAGAATAGGACAATGCCTTCTCATTCATCAATTTGTTATTTAAAGGCTTAACGTGGAATCCAACCCACTTGCACAGAACAGTACAGGGCATAACTTCTGTGCTGTTGTCCTTGAAAAAATATCCGTATATCAGATATCAGCATAGTTCTGAGATGGCAAAAAGACTAGCTGAAAAAATACGAGAGGTGCTTGGCAAGGAGTCAAACTCCTTTAACTTTAGACAGGAGTCTAATCCAATTTTGCTTATTCTTGATAGAAGGGACGATCCTATTACACCACTATTAAATCAATGGACCTATCAAGCCATGGTGCATGAATTACTGACGATTAATAATAACAGAGTTGATTTGTCAAATGTCAAAGGGATTTCGAAAGAACTAAAAGAAGTAGTACTGAGCGGGGAACACGATGAATTTTATGCAAATGTAATAGCTATAGTCGTCAATTTATATCGCGTAACCATTTTGAAGTACAAGTAATTGATCAGAAATTCTATTGAAGCGCAGAACTTGTATCTCAATTTTGGAGAAATTGGTCAGACAATAAAGGAACTGATGGAGGAGTTCCAAAGGAAGGCAAAGAAGCATCAAAAGGTCGAATCCATCGCCGACATGAAAAACTTCGTAGAGACATATCCAATGTTTAAAAAAATGTCAGGCACGGTCTCGAAACACGTAACGGTGGTGGGCGAATTATCTTCGTTGGTTGGGCAATACGATTTACTAAAAGTCTCTGAATTGGAGCAGGAACTCAGTTGTCAGAGTGAACACTCCGCTCAGGTGAGCGGTACACTTTCTTTAAGAGATCAAACGAAAGGCGAGTAATAGAGTTAGTCGAGTTAAAGCGGGAGATTAATTCTACTTTCGTCGATGTCTTTTGCAGCTTCAAAAAATTAAAAGACTGCTGAATAATCCGCGAATACGAGACATCGATGCGACGCGCCTAGTCATGCTTTACGCTCTTCATTACGTGAAACACACGAACAACGATATCACGGGATTACTCGACATGCTCAAGAAACGAGGTGTTCCAGAAAAGTACACAAAGGTACTAAGTGGTTCTCTGTCAATCCTTATTGGGATCCTCGATTGAGACGCGGATTATATATTTTTATTTCAGCTTATACATAACGTCCTAGAATACAGCGGCGTTCATACGAGACAAAGCAATCTATTCGATCGGGAGGCTGTCGCAAAGATAACCAAAAAATTATTTAAAGGATTGAGCGGAGTAGATAACATTTACACACAACACACGCCATTGCTTGTTGAAACGCTAGAAGACTTGATAAAAGAAAAATTGAGCACTCAAGTCTTTCCTTATCTTGGAAATATGATTATGAGCAGAAGGTAAATTTGATGATGCGCCGCATCGACACCTCTAACATGTTTTTACGTTGCATCAAATGATTTCGATTGCTTGTCCCTTTTTTTTCGATTTTTGTTGCAGACCTCATGACATTATAGTCTTCATGATCGGCGGAACGACATACGAGGAAAGTCTCGCTGTTCACAATTTAAATAAGCAGAACCCGGGTACGAAAATCATTTTAGGAGGTACCACGATTCACAACTTTGAGAGCTTCGCCGAGGAAGTGCAGCATGCCACTACTGGAACAGCCCCAAGGTACAGAACCCGAAATAATTGAACGGGAACTCAAGGGAAGGACGGTCAGATATTAGTTATTGGAAATACTTGTGTAACAACGTCATAATTACTATGCTACTCGACCGTTAAATCAGGCATGTATAACGTGGTAAACCAGGCGGAATACCGCGTGAATAAAACTCTGATAAGTATTTGATGTTGCTAAAAAAAATGTGCTATTTATTATGCGAAATGGCTAGTCTGCAGTGTCCTGGTCGTCGAGAATGTATTCCGATGCGGCCTCCAACATCTCGTCATCCTTTATCGTCACCTTGAATAAAGAAAAGAATGGAGAAACAAGTTTTACCGAGTTAAACTATCGAATACAACACTGGAGGATTGAGAGGGAGACATATACATATGCATAGATATAGATATAACTGTACTAATCGCTTATCGTGCGCGGTATATTTACGCACCAAGCGTCCATCGATGCTTATTCGAAACAAATCTGTCATAGGACCACAAGACTGTTGGATTTGGTGTGATCGTATGTGAGAATGACAAAAATTGTATCCACGATTTCATCGTATGCGGAATCTGCAATCGGCCGCGAGATGGGGAACCGTTGATAATATCGACTTAACTCCTTAATTATTACCAGTTCGACTTACCTTAACCACTCCCGAAGAGAGGGCATATCCTAACATTGCCAGAACGGCTACCACACCGGCAAAAAATTGATTTCTTCTCTTATTAGGAAACTCGCTCTCGGAATCCCTTCGTGTTTTACGTGCATTCTCTTCAGCCTTTTCCTTTTCATACTCCAAGTGAATGTCCCCGAAGTACCTTTGTGATATACGAGAGACGAATTTCGCTAAATTTGTGCATGCCTTCAAATGATTCTGCAATGCAGGATTTGGCAAAGGAGCTTTCAGTAACGGCGCGAGGTACGAATAAACGATGGCATCGAAGGAAGTGGGCTGAGAGCCGCAGAAGAACTCTGACTCTCCTAATCTGGTCGATAACAGCGTCAAGCACTTTTGCGCTTCCGAGTAGACCTGCCACCGAAACATTAGTGAATGTATCGAGAGTCAGTCTGATAATGTTTAAACTTAAAACAGCAGATATTTTAATAATAATTACCCCATTTTCGATGACGGCATTGTTATCTTCGGTAGGATATAGCGACTCCATCATACTTTTGGCCTGTGCCTCGTACTTTCCATGATAATAAAAATTTAACGGAAAGGGCACTGCTTTCGCGTACCAAGGCCTTATTAGATCATTCACGTTCCTTTGATCGATCCACCTGTAATAAGATATAATTACGATATAGGAAGTTGCGCGCTTGCACTCATGAAGAATGCAGATATATAATTCTATAAAAGGTCTAGAGGGTAGCGATATCGATGCGCGTAACGACGGCACGAGAAATAAGAAGTTTAGTACCATATATATTGTAATGCTGGGTAAATCTTTTCTCTGATCATAGTATCGTACGCCACTATTTCAGCGCACTGCCTAGGTGTCAGGGAGATATCTGCATTGTAATTTTTCTGTTTAAATAATGCTATTATATCGTTTATTGAGTCCAAAGTGTTGAGGCCACTTCTTAATACAGGCAGCTGCCCGTTCGGTGTTCTAAAAGGATTATTCGTCGCATGTACATCTAATGGCACTCCACTGAACTTGGCATAGGCCTAAAAACAATAATAAATTAAGCGGAAGGCCTTTCTCGTTCATCATTTACAGATTGTCAAAGAAACGCACAAGCAATTTTCACCATAGAGAAGTCTACAACAATAGTCAATAGGGAACAGTCCCGTTGCACGTGCTCAAAACGCGCAACTAAGCTACTAGATGCCCTAACCTAATCGCAATACGTACCAGAATCTGCAAAGAAGGAGAATCGACCGAGGGCAGGCCCCAGTCTCCTTTCCACACGTCCAAACGAAAATATTCGACCATGATTCTTCATAAAAAATTCAGTCAGTTAATTGAGTCTTTCTGACCGATCACCCTAGAATTCAGGGATAGATGTATAATGCCTGCTGCTTATACATGTATGTATAAATAAAGAACGGTAACTTCGGCAACGGTTCAGTTGTTCAGTACGTAACTTGCAAATAAGTATGTACATACATACCAGTAATCTACAGATGCGATAACAACTCATAGCAACCGGCTTGGCTTGGCTTGGCACTGCTGAGCGCTCCCAATTGCTCCCAATGGTTCGACGACGCTCAGATGTTTTGGGGATTCGTGATTGTACGCGGTAAAACCATTGAGGAGGTTAGTAGGGGCTGTATGAAACTACCGTGGTAATTGGACGATCGACCGCTTTCCGCCCGTTTCAGCTCACTATCGTCTGCTGCAATTGCAACTGCGATTCGCGCGTGGCCACAATCAACCACACATCAGCGCTCGTGCTCCGTCGCGCTTGCGTTCAATATATTTGTATTATTCGACCTAAACACGCGTAACAAATGTCTTCAGTGTTCTCCAGGAAACATAATTTATTTGTAAGAAAAAGAACGTCATTCACAAGATCTACAATTGCCCGTATACATACAGATTCGAAAATTCTGGTTTCGTAGAACGTCGCCTGTTAAACCGTACCTGTCCCGTGTGTCAGACTAGTAAAAATGCTCAAAGTACTGACCCCATTTGTCTACTGGGCTCAAACTGAGACCCAATGTACATTGAAGATTGATTTAACTGATGTCAAGGTTCTGTCATCATTATGGAATGTGCTTGATGTATTTTGCTCTTGCAAGCTGCTTCTTCGATTTCATTGTGGACAAGATATATTTACTTTCTAGGATCTTAAAGCAAAGTTTGATGACAAGAGACTGCAATTTATTGCACACGGTCAAGGTGCCAGAGGACCGCATAGTTATGGATTCACTTTGGACTTCCATTCTTGTATTGACCCGGAGGTGAAACTCTTGTATACAGAAACTCATGAACAGCATTTTAATGGTACGGTTCAAAAAACCCTTGTTAAAACTATTGACTTTTTATTTGCATTTTAGGAAAGCTACTATAAGGTGATAGATCGTCAAGTTGATATTGTTCTACATAAGCAATGCAATGCTTGGTGGCCTCGATTAACCAGTCAACCGCAAAAGCCACCATGGTTAAAAATTGATTTTGACAAATGGAGAAGCCAAGATATGGACGACAACGAAGAAGAGAAGCGCGATGTATGTCAGGACTATCCTGACACGTACGATTGGCTACAGAAGGAGGAACTTGGTTACAGAAAAGGTTTTTATGCTTGCTGCAGACCTTCCACTCGTTGCTCGTCGCTCAATGTACAATGACATAATAGCAATTAATCATTCATCTCTTTCAGAGGATCTAAAAAAGGTTTATTTAATCTTCTACGACCTCTGTCAATTCGTCGGGTATATTTATATTCTTGCCGTAATGGGCATAAGATATTCGAGGGACGGCCCAGGTCGGTATGGACTTGTAGACGCATCACCATATAAAGATGAGGCATGATGTTCAATTCCGATACTATATTTCAGAGTCCATGAGGGAAACGTACGATGCCGTGGGAAATCCAATGAAATTCATTCAATTACTTCGATTCCTCGAGGCGATGCATCCCCTGTTTGGTTACACAAACGGAAGCACCTTGGTCGCATTCCTGCAGGTGAGCAGTCGTGCATTCATTGTATTCTGTATGATGGAAGCCGAGCCACGGATGCAAGAAAAACCTGTAGTATTCTATGTGTTTCTCATATGGAGCACGGCGGAGATGGTTAGATATCTATATTACATAGTACATCTATTAAATCTCGAAATTCCATTATTAACGTGGCTACGCCACACAATATGGATGCCCCTTTATCCTTTAGCATTTTTGTGCGAAGACATCATTATAATCAGGAATATCCCGTACTTCGAGGAGACACAGAAGTTTACGATTGGCCTGCCAAATGCCTGGAACTTTGCTTTCCATTTCCCCAGCTTCATGAAGATTTACTTGCTGGTTCTCTGTCTTCCTGGCAGGTACACGTTGATGTCACGAATGAATCATATTCGACATAAAAAATTAGGAAAATTCAATATAAAAAGAAAATCTACCTAACTCTGAGCAGGTAGCTCATGCTCATATCTCTTAATTTCTTGATGTTTGTGTACATCCATGTAATCGAACTGAAGAGCGAAGCTTGCAGTCGAAGCAAAGTGCGTTTATTTGATTGTCATCATAATAGATAACAAAAGTTTAGAAATCGCTTGGAGTTGTATTACAAAAATCTATGTAAGTATGACATGCATGTACAAGTTCAAATGGTTTAAATTTAATAAATAAAATTGGCTTAATCATTGATAATGCTTAATCTACCTAATGCACAAAGAAGAAATTTACGAGTTGAATACGCAGTTCAAATCCAGAGCGCGCCTACGAATACGCACGCTCACATTTAGGAGGCTGCGGATAAGCAGTGCTCTCTTTCTCTCTCTCTCAAAACAGTACATGTCTTCTTCAGCAGAAGCACCGCTGAGGTAGCAAATACGTTTGATTGGTCAAATCTCATACTGTTGCAGTTGCAAATGACGAATCAAACGCATTTGCTCCTTCAGCGATATTTGTGCTGAACACAATCAGTGTTGCCGATTAGATATCGGTAGGCATGTCGGTAGGGCAGTTTAATTACTCCAATGTGATTGAATTTGATCGAGGCAGAATAATTGCTAACCACTGTTAACGCGTGACCAATTTCCACAAAATATCTGTTCACCTTTCGGAGGTTCTCCCTTGTTCTCTCTCTCTCTTTCTTTCTTTCGTAATCGGTTGCAATGTTGCGTCTTTGGAAGGGTTTAAATCTGCGACGAGCATTTTCCACGGCAGCGACTATACCCAATCCAGAAACCAATCCGTCCATCTTATATACAGGGGTGAGTTACAGTAACAAGATACATAAGCAATTAACATGTCATGCGACCTAAAGAAATTACTTGTGCCATAAGAATCTATATTCTACGGCACTTTAAGCGCCGATCCTTTAACACTCTGGCAGCATTCAATTGAACAGAAAAATTGAATTCTGCACATTCTCGGCTTACATAATTCGTCTAAACTGCAAATAAGACTCCTTCTTGAAGTTTGCTGTGGATTGCTTATGGCTAAACTGCAGAATACTAGATTGTTTAGTTCTTTTTTACCACGTATTCCTTCAATAAGGAGTCGTATTCTGCAGTTTCACCTATAATTCTTGATTTAATCAAATATTCATTATAAGTATCTCGTATTCCTTACTATCGCATGTGTCTTGTGACGTATTATAACCAATCGAAAGATGGAACTCTATAACACACATTGCCATGGAGAGAATACGACACTGCATATGTATAGCTATAGATGTAGTTACCTGATGATAAAATGTCTCAGCGTTTGATATTTGAGTAGCGCACTCTCGAGTCTGAACTGCAGTAAAAGTTTTCTGATATCTGGCAAGGCGAAGCGTTTCCTAGAATACCTGAACAGTAGAGAGCCGAAACGTCCCCACGAGAGACCACACAGTGGCCATAAGCACTGATATAATTCCGTGCTTTTGATTACAGTAAATTATTACATGAGTTCTTTCTTGTAGATCTTTATTAACAATGAATGGCATAAATCAATATCCGGTAAAACGTTTCCCTCGATCAATCCGACGACTGGAGAAGAGATTGCAGAAGTGCAGGAGGGCGATGCTGCTGATGTCGACCAGGCTGTTAATGCAGCGCGAAGGGCTTTCAGGTTAGGATCCCCATGGCGAACCATGGATGCGTCGCAACGGGGAGTTTTACTGAATCGTTTAGCTGATCTTTTGGAACGTGATCGCAGATATCTTGCGGTAAACATTTCAACTTACGCAACGACTCGTTACATCTTCTTATAGTAATTCTTTTCTTTTTCATGAAGTCCTTAGAGACCCTGAACAATGGAAAACCATATTCGGTTGCTTACGAATTTGATGTTCCTGCAAGCGCTGGCACCTTAAGATATTATGCAGGATGGGCCGACAAAAATCATGGCAAAGTCATTCCTATGGACGGAAAATTCTTTGCATACACTAGACATGAACCAGTTGGTGTATGTGGTCAGATTATTCCATGGAACTTTCCCATTCTGATGATGGCTTGGAAACTGGGTCCAGCTCTTGCCACTGGTATTCATGGATATAGCACACGAGCAATTGTTCTTCTTGCTCTCTTCTAGACGATACAATATTTACGTCTTTGTGTATCTTAGGAAACGTTATTATTCTGAAACCCGCGGAACAGACTCCTCTTACTGCACTATACATTGCACAATTAAGCAAAGAGGCAGGATTTCCTGATGGCGTAATCAACGTTGTTCCTGGATACGGAAAGGCTGGAGCGGCTTTAGTTGCACATATTAATGTCGACAAAGTCGCGTTCACTGGATCTACAGAAGTTGGAAAGTTGATAAAGCAAGGCGCTGCTCTCAGCAATTTAAAAAGAACCACGTTGGAGCTGGGTGGAAAATCACCAAATGTCATTTTTAAAGATGCTGATTTGGATCATGCGATTGAAACTGCCCACTTTGGATTATTCTTCAATATGGTAACCCCGTTATGGGAGCTTCCCAGTTGAGAGGCACAATTAAACACGATGCGAAAAAGTGCCTGACAATTGGTTGGTTGTAACAGATTTTTTAATATAACAGCAAATGATTTAACATTGTATCGAGTTGTGTCGTTCTGTGCCTATTAATTGAGAAGCTCCATGCACGGTGCATTTGTTTATTCATTAAGATTAGCGCCATGTGGATTCTAATCTGATACACGTACGTCCGTTGTAGGGCCAGTGCTGCTGCGCCGGTTCTAGGACTTTCGTCGAGGACGCAATTTACGATGAATTCGTCGAGAGGAGTGCTGTGCGTGCTAAATCCAGAGTCGTTGGAAATCCATTCGATCTCAAAGTCGAACAAGGACCACAGGTACTGTATGCTTGTTCCCTTTCTTTATTCCTTAAGGGGACTGGAATTTCACATTACTGTACAAGTAAAACATGACTCAAAGTCGTAATAGTCATTTTGATACCACCTTTACGAAGTGGATTAGTATGAAACTAAAGGAGAAATCAGACCTGAAAATGTTGATATTCAACTTGACGCATGTGAAAATTTTTAAATCGAATTCCCCGTTTGTTGTTGGATTAATCATTACAAACGTGGTATCAAAATATCTGTTAATTTTATGGAACACTTCGTGAAGTTCTCTTAGGAAAAAAATTGAAGGTTTGCATTATCATTAGAGGTCCCCAGTCCCATTAATGACTTCCGCCTCGTTGAGAATATGTGCTAAACAATTTTTCCATACATGCAAGTGTTTCTAGTTGTGACCCATCTTGGCATTAAATTTCTATTGTTCTTTTTCTTCAGGTGGACCACAATCAACTGGAAAAAATTTTGTTCATGATCGATGCCGGTAAGAAGGAGGGTGCCAAATTGGTTTGCGGAGGAGACAGAATCGGTGATAAAGGATACTTCGTAGCGCCAACCGTATTCGCTAACGTTACGGATAACATGACCATTGCCAGAGAAGAGGTAGCAATACATGTTAATATTTCTAACGATCTACTAAACGGCAACTGTGTTTTCCTTCTGTTTTCCCTAATACAGATATTTGGCCCAGTTCAGCAGATTATGAAGTTCAGTCAAATCGATGAAGTTATCAAACGTGCGAACAATTCCGACTACGGATTGGCAGCTGCCGTCTTCACGAAAGACATCGATAAAGCTAATCATTTAGTCCAAGGTCTTCGAGCGGGCACAGTCTGGTACGCTTCCCCGTTATCTTTTCTTTATTCTATATTTTATTCTGACAGAGATCACTGTTTTGGAATTTATGCAAGATATTTTCTTTCTTTTTTGTAGGGTCAACACTTACAATATTTTGGCAAATCAAGTACCCTTTGGAGGCTATAAGATGTCTGGTCATGGACGGGAACTTGGCGAGTATGGTCTGGAGGCGTACACAGAAGTAAAGAGTGTCATTGTTAAGATAAACGAAAAGAATAGTTAAACGGTGTGCCTATTTTGCCACTTATATGCTAACGACAATAGCAACACGCACACGTGGGATACAAGTATAAATTTGTAATTCATACTTTTTTTTTGTAATTCTGTATAAAGCTAAATATGCATGGTGCTACTATTTTTTTACTTGATTAAATATTTGGCATTAAAGCCTTATTATGAAGGATTATTTCTATAGTACTTAGTTTAAATCCCGAAAAAGGGGAGTAATTTTGGGTTAGAATTAAAGGAATAAATACGCATTGCCTTCTTTCTCTCTAATATCCATTCCATATCGTTAAAAAAATATTTCAGTTACATTGTATTATTATTATTCCTCGATAAATCTATATAAGCTCTTGTTGCACAATAAATAAGAATAAATTACGTAACGGGATGGGCCACATTATGACATTATAAAACGGAAAATAAAGGGGAAAAGAAAAATAGTTATAGCATAAAGCTATCTCTGTTGTAAAAGATATAGAGAAAAACAATGAATAACAGAGGTAAAGCTGCTCGATTATTAACAAATAACGAAATATCACCGTGACATTGACATCGAAGATCGTATCAACGTCTTGCTGTAGGCTCAGTTTGATACACATAATCGTATCTTCTGCCTTTATAAAAATTACAAGACTTAGGAGAAAAAAAAGCAAAAGAATTTTAATTAATCAGGAGCGTTTAACAAGGATTGCGCATCCAGGAGACTCTCGGTTACGAGCATCGAACTATTCATAATAGGCGTACTTATTGTTGTATTGTCAGAATTCCTGTTACTAAAAGGGTAGAAGCTGTCAATGTTCATCTGAAGCAAATACGTAGTGATTTTATCGACGGGTGAAGCGCAACTACCGTTCGCGTTGACCTTCAATCGACTAATGTCGTTCTGAATGAGTCTCGTGTACAATTCTATGTGATTTCTACCGCCATTACGGATCTCCAGCGGCGGAATCCATCGGAAATAGCATTGTGTCCAAAGTTCTAAACAAGGAATAGCATAGAGGGGTTTTACCGTGGTGCACGACGTCTCAGGATTATATAATGGATTGTAGAACAATAGAATGTCCTGATCATTAAACTGCTCTCTCCAATCCCATACACTGCGGAGTACCAGAGGATAATTGGGATCCTAAAAGCAAAAAAAATAAATAAAATGAAAGAACAAGCCATAGGCATATACGCTAAAGCACGCGGTGCGTAACGTGATCTTCACTCACTATAACCGCCCGTGCGCGATCCTTCTCGCAGTTAAATATGAACGTGTCGAAAATGGAGACATGAGCTGCGTCCCACACTGTCGTCAGGTAGGTCTCGGTAAACTCGAACTCGGCTGGGAATTGTTGACACAGCTGCCAAACGCAGTCCAGATACAGGAGGAATAAAGGAGACTGGAAAGATATCGAGCAGATTGGCAATCTGTCCTTTGTCTAATCTTCCTCTTTGAACCCCTACCTTCTCCGTGTCAGCCTTGACTACCAGACCCAAACGATCGCAAAATGGGTGTCCCGCGGCTATCCATTCCTTTTGCAATAGAGATTGAAAGCCGGTTATAGTGCGAAAGTGTGGATCGAGGAGTAACTGTACCAAGCTGGAAACAACGCAGCACATATCCCTACCGTCACTCTCTGCAAATAGTATTAGCAGGAAAGTCAATTAATGAAGTGGTAATCTGAGATACGTGACATGACACAGTCGAAAATCTGGATGGAGCGTAACAAAAAAGCGTTTTGAAACGTGATGAGGGAATGTTATGTCGAATTTTAATGGTCAGCGGTACTTCCTGATTCTGAAATTGACGTGCGGGAAACGTGTCCTCTCAGTTATATAATTTATGCTCTCCTACATTCATCTTTTACCTTGCAAGATTACGGAGGTTCCAAGATTGAGATGCTCGCTAGCTTCGACAGCCTTTTCCAAGCTATAAGATATGTACTTGAGCCATCTGGTACTTTCCAACAGCGAATAGAAGTTATTGTCTTGCAGCCAGAATTGTCTGATGTTCTCTACAGCATAAAGCAAATTGTACTGTTAGGCCGATGCGCACGTAACGCGCGGGTTCATCACTTTATCGATTGAATATCGGGAAAATTATAGCACGACACAAGATGAACCGTAATATCACTGTACGCTAACGTGAGACACTCATTACTTACCTGGAGAGCACAGGCTAACAAATTTTGAGTAACCTGCTGCCACTGACTTTACACTGATGTCTTTATTTAACTCTATAACTATCGGCGCCAATATTTGCGGATGGCTCTTACGAATGTTCTCAAACATTGTATTTTCCTGAGTCCGTTCGGTTATCGTGGGATGTAGTTCGGACATTCGGACCAAAGCAGCTCCGCGTTCATTTGACCAGGACCATATCGGCGGTCGACTTCCTTGAAAATGTTGCGCAGCATTGTTTAACTGACTATCAGTTATTGAAGCTGGCACTATTACATATTGCGGTAAGCTAAGAAGATAAAAGAAAATGTTAACATTTTTACTCCCCCATAAAATGTATAATAAGAGATACAAAATTATACATGTACCTATCAGATAGTTTGAACTGAACATTGATAGAGGATATTCTCCAACCTTTTTTCATTTGTCCTCTGTTACGCATTGTCCGATCTAATTCGTTTTGCCAATCTGAGATATCGCGAAATAATTGAACCCCTTTGTCCACACTACTGTAGTAAGGTTCTCTGTGAAAAACATAAAGAAAGAAAAAAACGTCAAATTTTGCTGTTTCTTGTCAGTTATCACTTATGGCTGTAGTATTAATGTCGTTGAGTTTGCGAACACTCACTTGTAATCGTATGCAAACAAACGATGGTGACTATTAGGGAATGCATGATGCAGCAACGCAGTGAGTAAATTTTTGCCATCTTTCAGAGGTGAAAATTTAAAGGAAAACAACCATGTTCTCATATTCTATGATCCCAAGAAGAAGAATTAATAGTCATGTTGAAAGTGTCAATCAGAATTAGAAGGATCATTATAATTACCTTGCATATAATGAAGATACCTTTAACTTTGGAAGGAACTGGATTTCCAGGTAAAAGTCGCCTCTTTTTATCACCTGCTATTACATAAATAGCATCTACATTTGTTAAGCAGGTATCTGTATATCCATAAAGGTGATTTTGCTGATGCGTAGCATCCTAAATTGTATACGATAAGTCATTGCATGAGATTATCACAGTGCCAACAGAAATACAAATTGGATATGCTTACCTCGCCATTGGTATCATCTGTGGTGACAAATGCAAGCTTAAAGTTAGTAACAGACAAAACTCCAGACATCCCTTGCTTTGAATCACCAACAGGTGAAAACATGAGGACATTTTGAGCTTTGGCAATAAGTAGTTCACCAGGCAACAACTTTATCCCATTTTCACAAGATGAATTACGGCGACTCGATCCAAGAGGCTTTAAATGAAGAACGACCAATTAAATACGACTAAATCAGTTCCTTTAACAAAGTACTGATATAATAAAGATTGCTACGAGTAAAGTATAAAATGGCAGTATACCTGCATTTCATGCTCCTCAAACCCAACGTAGCTTACGAAATTGTTGCACGATTTACTATCCATGATAGATCTCAATGAAGAAGAACTAATAAAGTATCCTCGCTCACTTAGTTATTAATGTAATATATGAGGTTTATCTTGGGGTGGCAAAAAATGACGGCCGCCACTGCCCAAGGATGGCATCTTAACTATACCTAACCCGTGCCAAATCGTAGCACGTGCTATCCCACTAAACAATTAGAATACTGGACACGCAATCAATCGCACAGCAATCGGGACAACGGGATCAAAGACACTTTTGAAGTCGATGCTGCGAAATCGGTTTCATCCTGAGCTTTCCAAATATAAGGAATTTTTGCTGAAACCTAATGAAATCCGAACAAGTCAGGAGATTAAGAATGTAAAAAAAAAGATGTATGTCAGTGAGAACCTATTACGAATCGCTACCCTGAGATGGTGCTACAATCGCTTCTGATCGGATTCCCGGACTTCTCGTTTCGTATCCTTAATTCAAGTATGGTGTTAAGTTTGTGTAGCGTAGTGTAGAGGAACATCAGGGGTTTGCAGCAGGTGTATCAAAGCGAATCGGAACGAAAGACCTTACTCGGATCTTACAATAATTACAATTATCCACTATTGAATTTTATTTTACTTTTTGCGTAACATTTATATCCAGCCGAGAACCACGTACATACATTGCAATTTTTATACTTAATAATTATTCTGGTTCTGAGTCGAACTGCCGATATGGTGAAATTATTGAGGAAGCTATGAGGGAAGGATAATGCGAGAACGAAGTAGTAGGACTCTGTACATTCACTTTTTCGCAAAGATCCATTAGCCGATTTGCTGAAATATAATATACTTCTTTCTCTATTTCTTTTTCGAGGCGTTCGTCTCGCAGAGAGAGAACAGTTGGCGACAAAGTAATGTCATCGGATAATGAGAAAACAGGTGCTTGCGTAGACGTTCTTCGAGAACCGTCCCTGTTTTGAGCAATATTTTTGGAATTAATTAACCTAAGTACATATTTCGTTAAATTAAACATGACTATATAGGTACATAGATGTATGTAATACCCCAATGTAGAATTGATCTCAGAATCCGGCGGTCGCCGTTCCAAACTGGAAAAAGCATCTTCGTTGCCAGATTCAAATGAATTGGAAGGATAATTCGACTTTCGTTCTTTCTTCCGAAAAGCCTCTTGCGGGGGCGAGATCACTCGACATTCCCGTTGTTTCTTTAGGTTCTGTTTAAAGTTTTTCATAACTTTCCAGAAATTTTCGTCCAACCGCGATGTCTTCCTTGTCGACGTATACACCACTGGATATTGCCTGAGAAGGAAGCCAAGAATGCACAGGTGGGACCGGTTTTACGCTTCGCATTTTGTGCGATCTTACGGTGCATCCTCTTTGGAAATTTTCTTTTTTATATTGTTAAAAAATTCTGTGTCATCCTCGTCGTCATCGGAATTTTCATTATAGAGCTGTGAACGTTTCGAATGTTTTTCAAATTCCCTGGACAACTTTGTTCTATTAATGTTCTCCGACAGAATGGTCCGACGTGTGTACAACCGTTGGTCATTTACTGGAACGTTGCTCAATTCGGCACAATTTGAAATCGATCCTTGCATGTTGCGAAAAAAAACAGTGTAGTACTATGAAATTACAGAAGAATTGCATTAGATAATTATTTGTATACTTGACGTATGTATTTTAATGGACCTTATTATTTTTAAGGAGCTCCGCCTTAATCTCTATGATCGCGGAAAGTTGCCGCGTGAGAACTGTGCTTGTTGTTTGCT
>NW_014333408.1:164165-180563 GCF_000341935.2 Cephus cinctus
ACCTCCAAACGCCGCTGTGGTATGTTCAGAAACCTCTCTAGAATTGACTAAAGTATCATTCTATTCTCTTCATAATAACAATAATAAAAAGAGACGCAACGTGCCCGAATTACCCTGAATAACTTTTTTGAACGCACCCCTTGCAGGATCCATGCGGTCTCGTCATATTCTGACTACCGTCGGCCCACGTCGGCCACAGTTGGCCTGAGTTCGTTCGTTCTGCGACGGTTCGCGACGTAACTGGACGTACCAACTGACAACATAACCAGTAACAGTGAGTAACAGCATCAACCAGCATGCTGTGGTGTTCTGTGGTGGCTGTGAAGAAGATAGCGGCACTAGCGTTGGAGTAGCAGACGGTAGAAGAATACGTGACGAGACACATTGACACAGACCACTTATTGCACATTGAGACGTTGGATTGCATGAGACGAAGCTCGGCTCATCGTAAAGAAAAATGCGACTACTAGTAACGGCTATTAACCCTAAATCACTGCCAACGATAATCCGACACCGTCTGTCTTTCGCTCGAACGTTTTGCACAAGTCAACATTCCTTGAATACTCGTGAATTACCGATCTTTCTAAAGCAACGACCCGGCAATAATGTTTCACTAACTCAATCGCGGTGGAACCTTCGACTGCTGAACGAGAACGTTCGACGTTGTCGGAGCGTTCCTGTCGTGTCCCTCAGAGGATTTTCAACGAGAAGACCAAGTGACAAGGATCCGCCAAAGTATTTTTTTCATCTTTTTTCGATAACCTACAATTGCATGTAACCTTATCACATATTCTTCTCAGAGAGGTTGAGGCTGATGCTGATCAAACAGACGAGTATCCGGCATCGTTGCCTGCTACCGTTGTTGTTCCAGAGGTTTGGCCACATGTACCTGTCATAGCAATAAACAGAAATCCAGTCTTTCCCAGGTTCATAAAACTCATAGAATTAAGCAATCCGGTGCTGGTTGATCTAATTCGACGCAAGGTTAAGCTCAATCAACCTTATGTTGGGATTTTTTTAAAGAAGAGCGAAGAGTAAGAATTTATGTTATTAGAATTAGGACATATTTCTTTTATATGGAGTTTGGCATGTACTTTTCATTTAGGAATGAGGCTGAGGTTGTTGAAAATTTGGATGATGTCTATCCAATTGGAACATTTGCTCAGATACACGAAGTCCAAGATTTGGGAGATCGATTGAGACTCGTAGTAATGGCACACAGGCGCATCAAAATAGTTGGACAGATTTTGGAAGATTTATCGGCGAAGCCACCACATGGTAAGGAGATTGTCATATTGTACTATTTACAGAAAGTAAATTCGTATCGAATCGACCAATCGTACGCATCGTTGTCTACCTACTTTATGCAGAAATGAAATTGACGTTTCCGCTATTAAATACGACAATTAACGTCCCCATAGACGACGCGGCATCTGTCGTTAAGAAAAGTCGTAGAGCTTCGCAGCGGAAGAAGGTAGAGAGCAAGCCAGTAGAACAAAATGTAAAATTAGAAGAACCAGTCGAAGACACAGACGTTGATGTTAAAACTGTAAATAAACCTAATGAAAGTGCCAACAATCCAGAGGAAACATCGACATCGTCTTCGGAAACGTCCGTTCAGCCATTATTAATGGTAGAGGTTGTTAATGTCACACATGAAAAATTTCGACAAACTGAGGAAATAAAGGTAAGTTACTGAAATAGCTTCACTATGAAGTGAGAATGAAAGTAATAGAACTTCTAATGCAGGCACTGACTCAAGAACTTATTAAAACGATCCGAGATATCATCAGTATGAATCCTCTGTATCGGGAATCGTTACAACAAATGCTACATCAGGGTCAGAGGGTCGTGGACAATCCCGTTTACCTGAGTGACTTGGGTGCTGCTCTAACTGGAGCCGACGCTCACGAATTACAACAAGTTCTCGAAGAAATGGACGTTAGTATGAGATCACACGGTCATTTTGATAAGAATTAATAGGCTGAAAATAAATCAACGAGGCTTTGATAAACTCTCTTTTAGATTCCGAAGAGATTGATGCTGTCACTGGCTCTTTTGAAAAAAGAATACGAGTTGAGCAAGCTCCAGCAAAAGATCGGGAGAGAGGTGGAGGAGAAAGTGAAGCAACAGCACAGAAAGTATATTCTTCACGAACAATTGAAAGTGATTAAGAAAGAACTGGGCCTGGAGAAAGACGACAAGGACGCAATTGAGGAGAAATATAGAGAAAGAATTCGACAAAAAACGGTGCCGAAACCGGTGATGGACGTGCTCGAGGAGGAATTGAATAAATTGAGTTTCCTAGAAAGTCATAGTAGTGAATTCAAGTATGTACAACTTATGAAATATATACTATTCGCGACGTTCGTAACGTCTTGCGTTTACCCCAACATCTTTTCTAACGATCGAGGCATTTCAGTGTGACAAGAAATTATTTGGATTGGCTGACGTCGATGCCCTGGGGAATAACTAGTCCGGAAAACTTAAATCTCCAGCAGGCTGCCGAAATTTTGGACAAGGACCACTATGGAATGGAAGACATTAAAAAAAGAATTCTCGGTAAGACGAACATTGTACATTAACGGGACTTTTTTTTCCTTCCATTTCTTTCCCAGCAAGACAGGAAATAAGCCTAAGAGCAAACTATTTTCATTAAATTCTTCGATCGATTATAGAATTTATTGCCGTGAGTCAGTTAAAAGGGTCTACCCAAGGAAAGATTTTATGTTTTCACGGACCGCCTGGAGTGGGCAAGACATCGATAGCGAGATCGATATCGCGGGCGTTAAATCGAGAGTATTTTCGATTTAGCGTTGGCGGAATGACGGACGTTGCTGAAATTAAAGGGCACAGACGCACGTACGTGGGAGCTATGCCAGGAAAGATTATTCAGTGCCTTAAAAAAACCAAGACGGAAAATCCCTTGGTTCTCATCGACGAAGTGGACAAAATCGGCAAGTACGTAGATTTCCAAAAGGAAGCTGCCGAGGATCTGCATTTGACAGTGGGTGTTAACGTAAATGGTCTTTCTGTTATAGGGGTCATCAAGGAGATCCAGCATCGGCCTTGCTTGAGATGCTCGATCCTGAACAGAATGCTAATTTCTTAGATCACTATTTGGATGTGTCCGTCGATCTTTCAAAGGTCTTATTCATTTGTACCGCAAACGTGATAGACACGATACCAGAACCTCTAAGAGATCGAATGGAAATGATAGATATGTCCGGTTATGTCGCCGAGGAAAAGCTTGCGATTGCAAAACAGTACTTGGTGCCACAGGCGATGCAGGACTCCGGCTTGACAGAGGCACAGATCATGATTGAGGACACTGCATTGAGTACCTTGATAAAGTCATACTGTCGAGAATCAGGCGTAAGAAACCTCCAGAAGCATGTTGAGAAAGTAGCGCGCAAGGTCGCTTTTAAAGTTGTCAAGAAGGAAGCAGAGAAGATTGACGTGACGAACAGCAATCTCCAGGATTTCGTAGGAAAGCCCGTGTTTACGCACGACCGTATGTACGATATTACGCCTCCTGGTGTGGTAATGGGTCTTGCCTGGACGGCTATGGGCGGATCGACTCTCTTCATCGAAACGAGCATACGAAAGCCAACCGAAGGCAAACGACTCGAAGGAAGTTTTGAAATTACCGGGCACCTCGGGGAAGTCATGAAGGAATCGACGAGAATTGCCATGACAGTCGCCAGAAACTTTCTCAGCAAGACAGACCCCGGGAATACCTTCCTTTACGATTCTCACCTACATTTGCACGTTCCCGAAGGCGCCACTCCCAAGGACGGGCCTAGTGCAGGTACAACCATTGCCACCGCATTGATCTCTCTAGCCAAGAACCAGTCCATCAGACAAGACGTGGCGATGACCGGGGAGCTTAGTCTCATGGGAAAAGTGTTGCCGGTCGGTGGAATTAAGGAGAAGACAATTGCGGTGAGTAAAGTCAATCGAAAAAATTTATTCCTGCTGGAATTCATTAATTATCGTTCCTTACGATTTCCACACTTTTCCCTGACCTGCATTCTTCGTCGTTAATGATTATGGCACTTGTGTGATAGGCTAAACGAGTGGGCGTTCAGTGCATCATCTTGCCTGAGGAGAACAAAAAGGACTTTGACGATCTGCCCAAGTATATTACGGATGGCCTCGAAGTGCATTTTGCTTCCACCTTCGACGACATTTACAAGATTTGTTTCATCGGAGGACGCACAGCTAATCCACTTGGAACGAGCAGCACTATAGACGTCAATGTTGCGCCCTCACAATCCGCTGCTCTTCTTGGCAACCGTAATGCAGTATGAACGTCTTCGATCGTCG
The DNA here is from genome assembly GCF_000341935.2 of Cephus cinctus. NCBI lineage: Eukaryota > Metazoa > Arthropoda > Insecta > Hymenoptera > Cephidae > Cephus > Cephus cinctus. Next base: position 168,495 of record NW_014333408.1, read on the forward strand.
CGGCAAAGTGACACTTCATTTTGTATACTCCTACTGTTATAATAACTTCATTTCTCATGTCGCAGATCTTAGCATTTTGAAATGTTCGTTCGCGCAGTAAGTCAGATTTTTCTATTCGCGGGAACAAAATAGAGCAGGATAACTGCGGGTCGAGAGATAGCCGTTTAATAATTTGCTCGCGGTAGTTATCCTTATTAAATGCGACAACACAAAAAGACATTTCACGGCAGTCAAGCAGACTGAACGATAATTTATCCCGACGATTGCGATGTGGGAGCGAGCACGAATTCTTCGCGCCGATACGTATAACAAACAATGATCATCTGGTTTGTTACTGAAAAATTGTATTTGATTCTGTTAATAAATGAAAAATGTACAAATGTCACAAACAATTCCAAATTTGCACTTCCAATCGATTAACGAGGAACTTCCATTTTACTTAGTCGAATTATGAAATCACAAAGTCTCATTTGGACTTGAATTTCCATTGGATTATTTGTCACGTAAAATCCAGGAACCCCAGCCTTTTCCAATATGCCCTGTTGGTCGGAGACTTTCTGATCCAATTGTAACACCAATTTCATATCAGTTTGCTTTAATTCATCTCTGTGTTTTATTCGGAGGGCACTCTTAGCCCTCATCTTTTCCTGCTCTGTAGAGGCTCTATTCAGAGCCTCTTGAATCTCAATCTTCTGTTGATTCTGCAATTGCAAACGTTGTTGGAAAAGATGCTTTTCCGTCACGTGTTGGATCTCCATCAAACCTTTGACTATCTCGAAAATAGTGTCGTTCAGAAGGGAGTTTGCCAGGCCCGAGAGGAGTTCGTAGGGTAGTCGCATTTGATACTTAGGCGGTAACTCGCTGGCCATGTGTTGAAGCTGTTCAACCAAAAAGTAAAGCTTCCTTTGAAGATCCTGCGGCGTAGGAGTTGCGGTATCCATTCCAATAGGAAAGGAATTAGAATCTATGCATTTATCAGAAAGAATTTTAAAACAGCACTCTAAAACGAAAGTTTAACTTCACCTAACTCGAGCTATCTATATATTGAGACATTCTTCGCATCGTTATCGAGCTTTACCTTGTTTAATCAATTACGGAATTGTGGCTTAGAAGGCTCTGTCGTGCTACCCCTTGTGCGGCAAATCGTTGAATAACATATTAAAGTCGGCATGAGACGGCAACGACGCACCTCAAATCTGCTGAAACCAGCTTAAACAGCAAATCAGACCGTTCGAGTTGTCTCCCTTCCTCTGCTTATTGTTCCTATCAGAGTGTGTGTCAACTTATGTTCACAGCTGTCAGTCATAGGCAACTGTTGAGCACTGTTGAATCCAGTGAATGCAGTTTAATGCCTTGGCAGTACATACTTCTTGCTGGCGTCAGTGGCCTTGAGTGGCGTCAGTGCCGTGGACGGAAAAAGCTGGAAAAACGTGAGCTGTTGGTCGGATGCTTCTCTTCGTTGCAATTGGTTGTAATTGGTCGTATTTTCCAATATGGAGAAACATCGCTCGTTTCCGCCACGTCTCGAGGGCTGAAGGTAAAAGTGATCGAAGTGATCTGAATGCTCTGAAACGGTTTGAAGCAATTTTGCGAATCTGGCGAATTTAGTGGTGCAGTTTCATGCTAGTTTGCAGATAGCTTGCGTGCTGATTTTATTCGCGAAATTGTGGTCGCCATTGTGAGACTTCGAGGAAATGAGTAATGACGAGTGGACTGAGCGGTTGCAGGAAAACATGATACGTGCAAAATGAGAAGGACGTGTAATACTGCCGCGGAAGCCAAAACAACTGATTGCCTCGAGATCGCGAAACGTCTTTACAGGTGAACGTTCTATTCTGTTCTCAATTATTTATATATTAGAAATACTTTTACTGCATTGTTCATTTGCCGTATCAAGCCCTAACGCGCCACCTTTCCCCCCCTTTGTTTTTTTTTTCTAGTAGAGGCGTAACCGACATTGCCAAGAGGCTCGACCAGCAAAAGAATCAAATTACCTCTGTTGTCGAGATTTTCGAATCAGCTAATGAAACTCTGCGAGTCAAATTACGGGATTATTGCGAGAGGCTCATTTTTAAGGACCCTATTGGCCATGGACGAAAGACAGAGGAGTTGTTGTGGAGAAGAGGTTTCTACGATGCTGTTGCTATGGCCAAGAGGTTACGAAAGGTAACTCAAAGAAACTCAAAGAAATTGCTGTTTAATGAAAAATTGCCAAATCTTATACTTTTCATTCCCTTTTCGCCAATAAACATTTGAAGCCATCAATATATTTTTGAGAACTTTGTTTATATATTTGTATCTTTTTCATTACTAGGGTAATGCTTGGAACGATACAGAAAAGGCATTGCTTTCGACTCATTTGGCAGTGGGTGTGGGATTCTACCATCACCTGATTCTAAAGTTACAGTTGGAGTTTGGATTGGATTTGTATGGTGCTATTGATTTTACTTATCCTGATTGTGAGCGTGAAATGTCCAATGTAAGTACACTTTTTTTTTTTAATGTATTCTGACCTTATGATTGCATACAATTTGTTTCTGTAGCACTTGAGAAAGGTTGTACAGCCTAAATTGCAAAGTGAAGAAGTAAAACAATGTGCAATACGATTGGTCCATAGAAGCTTAATATGTCTTGGAGATTTGGCTAGATATAGATTGGATTTGGATTCAAGTTGGGATCCATTGGTCGCAGTGAGATATTACAAAATGGCAATCGCTATCGATCCTAACATTGGAATGCCGCATAATCAGCTGGGGACTCTGGCAGGCAGTACAAACTATGGTCTGGATGCTGCATATCATTACATAAGATGGTAAGTATCGGTAAAAACTTGGTATACAGCATACAGAACTCACGAGGAATTGAAAGCAGCGCGCATGTAACTGATGTTATTATTAACCTTTTTAAAAAAATGGTGCTTATAATTTGTGGTACTGCCTGTATAGAGGACACATAAGAAAGACATGAAATAATGTATAAATCTCCTCTCAGTACTTTATGTTCCGAGCCATTCGATGGAGCTGAAGGCAATTTGAAAAGAACAATTGCGATGTACTCATACGATGGCGGAAATGGAAATTCGCCGCGACGCTGCGCGGGAAGAATGCTCTCGCTGTTACAGCTTTGGGAAAGTGGTAACGTAAATCTCGATCGAATAAATCGTGAATGTCAGGTAAGATGAGATAACGTTGCGATACGCGGAAAGTCTAATTGTCATTATTTAAAATTCTGTAGGATCTACTGAACGAGATCGAGAATTGTTTGACTGAGGATAGAAATACGAAAAAAAATTCAGCAGCAATTTTAAACGCAGATACCGTAGAATGCTACTTAGAAAATTGTAAAAACGGCGAGCAACCTGCTCATTTGACCGATGACATGATATTTAAAATAGTAGCGATCTGTTTGATGTCAATCTCAAAAGTTCAAGATCGAAATTCGAGCCAAGCGCAGGGAATAGTGGCATTCGTTCTGGCCGTACTCTCGCAGCTTCTCCAAGTTGCTACAACGAGTTTGCAGAAACTAATTGCAGGTGTGTCAGCGCCGCAGGTGACGACAAGCCTAGACGCGAATCCTCCGGTGCCAAAAGAAAGTAGTCCCGTCGAAGGTGCCGACAATATCCATGACAGAGATAAGCCCATCGATGCGGAGAACACGAAAGTAATGGTGGAGAGCTGCAATAAGGAATCCGTAGATTTAAACGACAATAAGGAATCCTGCGATGACAAAGAGACCGGAGAGAACGTAGAAACTGTCGAGAGTTTATCAAACGGCATCAAAAAGACTGTTCGAGATAGATCAAAGTGTCTGTTAACAAAGTTGCGACGCCCGCGTAGACGTAGAAACAGTTCGGATTCGGATGTCAGCGACGGAGAGGGCGCCATGGCGGAATCCTCGAGTGATGAAGTAAATTCGGACATTTCCGAAACCGAGGAAGATGTTCCAAGCGAAGGAAATCCTTTATCGGATGATGGGTTATCCGAGGATTTAACGGAGGACGAGGCCACTTTGGCTACTGACTCGAATCTGCCGATAATATTAGCGGCTGCGGAAGAAGCTGTTGGGGTGGCTGGATGTAAAGAAAGAAGCGAGGATTCGACCAAGTGTGAACGTGGGATGCCCTATAATAAAACAGAGACGCAACCGGAAGATGAAGAGTCCATAACAAATTTCAGTAGTACGATTATCGTAACGACAAGTACAGATTCGAATAAAACGTACAACGGGAGTTCCTGCAATTCGGCCAACATTCTACCTTGTGCATTGAAAAAAGAAGCACCAAATCCAAATGATATTCTTGAGCACTTGATCGGAGATGGAATTCTTGCCTCTATTAAAATATCCTACGATTGGTTAAGATGTAATCCTGATATTGTGCGTGCCTGTGCGAAAAGCAGCGATACAGTCTTGAGACGTAGTATTGCGCTCCTCAATCAAATAAACATGGATATCACCGAACTCTCGAGGAATTGGAAGAGGGAGAACTCATTGATGCTGCTTCTGGATCGGTCCACGGAATTAGCATTGACAGTTCCGTTGCCAGAGGACACGGATTTAAGAGGATTAAAGATTCTGAAAGACTCACAGAAGACTCTAGATTGGAAGATTCTACACCGAAATAAGATGACGAAACACGAGGAAACCTTATTGCGTGTATTAAAGCTCATTGAGTTTGGCCGTTACATTTCCTCGGTTCAGGGTTCTGGAATTGAATTCGACGAGAGTACAAAGACATTCATAATGGTGGGATTGGAGAGTGTTCCTGTAACGCCGAATGATATTAGCAAAGATATCAGAGAACCTGGTCAGGAACATCCTCGAGGAACGCTGATGAGGCACATGGGAAAGTTGTGGTTGAAAGCCGAAGTTCGCGCATTGGAAAGTCGCTTGAGATCAAAGTTAATGTCACCATATCTGGTGCCAGATCACGAGGCATTGGCCAAACATACATCGTCACTCAAGCGGCTGTTTTACGCAAAGGAATTCATCGTGGTAATTCCATCAGTTGGTAAGTCACATCCAGTCATTTCATGCAATCCTTAATAATTTCTCTCCCTCTCGGCTGCCACGAAAATCATTCCATAGAACCGAACAGCCTTGTCAATTTTTCGTTTTTCAGTGGTGTCCGCACTGGATGAAGTGAAACGTACTAGCGGACGAGCACGGGAAGCCACCAGGTGGTTGGAGACACAATTAAAACGTGGTTCAAGATTTCTACGAGCTCAAAGGCCGCATGAACGTCTGCCCCTTCCATTGATCAAAGGACCGCGGCCAAAGGACAAGGAAGCATGGCTGTATTTTCAAATTGTCGAGTGCTGTCATTATCTGACACAGCAAACGAAAGTCGGTTTAAATGGTGATACCGAAACACCCGTGGTGACTCTTCTGACAGGTTGCTCAATCGAGGAGAAGAAGAGTTTGTCCTTCAGCCCTGTGGGATTGGCTAAGAGCGCAGGTACTTCTTTTGTTAATCTTTTACACGCACACTCTCGCTGTTTCTTCATTCATTCGTTCATTCTCTTTCTCTCTTTGGGAGTCGAAACGCTTTACATAATTGAAACTGTCGAATCTAGGTGTACGGCTGGAACATGTCGAAGGATTTCATACAAAATGGAAAGCATCGAGAAAAAGCCACGGTTGATATTCACAAGCCACGTGTAGACTACGCGTCAGGCACTGTCTTTATCGAAGGATGTTGGTTAATACGAAGCAAGAGGAGTCGCGCTGGAGAAATAATCGACCGGGGCGCACACACTTGGTAATAGGGGTTGGAAGCCCGCGAGAGAAATCCATCATTAAGTAACTTGACACAAGTCGTCAAGCACGTTTGTTTCCAGCTGGACGACATAGAAACGATTCAAAATGATTTTCACTAATAAATGAATTACCTTTCCCGCCGACCGTTCTGATTCTACGTTTTCAGCTTTACTATAAAAATCGTGTGCCTTTCAAGTAAACACTTTCCAACCAATTAATAAACTATACCCATAATTTTTCCTAATAACTGCAATAATTGTCAATGTGGGGAAAAGAGTCAGCAGAGGATAACCTGTGCAAGACGCTAAAGTGGTTTTGCGTTAAAAGAAATTACGCTGAGTCACGTTGACACGACAATTGCTCATATCCAATTCGTGCTCGATGTGGTTACGAAGATGTGTGCTAGATATTGGAAATGATCCGTTGAAGTATTAGCTGGGTTGGGGATGCTCGAGAACGACAAATCGTTCTCCAAGTGCGTACATATGTATCTTTTTTCACTGCTAAACGATTCTGTAATTCCAAAGAAGGTGGTGAATGTCTGCAAGATCACAGTTCATTTGCCGCCAGATATTTCAAGATACTTCATCGTTACGGATCGCACAAAGTTCATTAAGCAGTCCTTTGTTACGAATATACGAAACCAATAAAATTTGCGTAATTTTGATTTCAACGTTTCACACCAATCCATTCTGACTGCTCGTATGTATTCGGTCTCTCTCTCTCTCCCTTCCACTCATCCTCGAGAACCCACGAAACTACACGAAAGCAGCATCGTGTCCAATCGTATCCTACGTCGTCGCGGCGCGCGGCGGTGTAAGACGTGTAGGAGTGTTCAGCCGCTAAAAACACACGACACGAGTGAATTAAGGCTCGCGAGGCATATAGTGTTGTTCAGCTCAAGCGAGTGCTGTCGTTTTCGACGTGTCGAACGACGTGGAATCGTGGAGGCGACGTAAAGCGAACCCTTGAATAAGATTTCGAGCGACACTCGACGTCTCGGTGCTCGGGGGTCTTGCGACGTGCGGAAATCGAAAGCGTCGAAAGTAACGAGTCATCGAGCAATTCAAGATGGCAGAGGGCCAGGAGAGTCACAGAAAAATTACGATAAACGTGAAAACGCCCAAGGAAAAACAGACTGTCGAGATTGAGGAGAATGCCACGATCAAGGATGTAAGTTAACCGATTGAACCTGGTGGCTTCGACAGCTCGGAATTTTTCTCGCATCAGGTTCTTAGTTTCGAGTTTCTAGTTCCTAGTCACGCGCACGTCAACTGCTACGATTTATCACTCGACTATTCTGGCATTCCGTTTCTAATAGCTCATTTTTCATGTACCGTGCAGTTCAAGGATGTTGTCTCGAAGAAATTCAATGCGCAGCCGGATCAGCTCTGCCTCATCTTCGCTGGAAAGATCATGAAGGACCATGAGACATTGACAACCCATAATGTCAAGGATGGCTTGACTGTTCATTTGGTGATAAAGGCACCTCGTGCACCAACCAGTCAGAGTCAAGAGACAGTGCCACAGCAGAGGCCTCAAGGCATGCAATTTTACACTCATGAAAATCTTTCTTGTCGTTCCATTCTCTCTGTAATTATGCAATAGCTAATGCTGATGCATTGCTTCCTTATCTGTAGCCGATGTTAGTGCCAGCCCCTTTGGTCTGGGCAGTCTCGGAGGTCTGGTTGGTCTGGAGAGTCTTGGCTTGGGCTCAGGTAATTTTATGGAGTTGCAGCAACGTATGCAAAGAGAATTACTCTCCAATCCTGAGACGATGCGCCAAGTTTTGGATAACCCACTGGTTCAGAGTCTCATGAATGATCCGGAGAACATGCGTACTTTCGTCACAGCTAATCCTCAGATGCAGGAACTGATGGAACGTAATCCAGAAATTAGTCACATGCTGAATAACCCTGATTTGTTAAGGTACGATCTTTGTGGTGATTGATTATGTTATGGTAATCTTGATAATTTTGTGTTGAAGTTGATAATTATTTAACTAAGGTATAACATTAAAACTATCATTAATTATAGACAAACAATGGAGTTGGCTCGAAATCCGTCTATGCTGCAGGAATTGATGCGCTCACACGATCGTGCCCTCTCCAATCTCGAAAGTATTCCTGGTGGTTACAGTGCTTTAAGACGCATGTATCGCGATATCCAGGAGCCTATGCTGGCCGCTGCTGCAAACGATCGCAATCCTTTTGCGGCTCTCGTTGATAATGGAAATCCGCAAGATGCGCAGCCAAATCCACAACAAGGTCAGGAAAACAGAGATCCTTTGCCTAATCCTTGGAGTCAGGGACAGAGCGAGCCTAGTGGCCAGGGCACCGCGACACCACATGTGCCAACACCCGGAAGGGGCTTGCTAGATTCTCCAGGCATGCAAAGTTTGGCGGCGCAGATGATGGAAAATCCTCAGCTGATGAGAAACATGTTAAATGCCCCGTATACGCGATCGATGCTGGAAGCCATGGCTGCTGATCCAGCAATGGCTAGTAGAGTGATTGCCGCGAATCCTTTCCTGAGATCGAATCCACAGATGCAGGAGCAGATGCGTGCCATGATGCCCGCCTTTATTCAGCAAATGCAGAATCCCCAAATTCAGAGTGTCGTTACCAATCCAGACGCCCTGGCAGCCATCATGCAAATTCAACAAGGAATGGAGCAATTACGCACAGTCGCACCGGAGCTTGTTGAGAAGTGAGAATATTGTTGTCAGTGAAATCCTGATATGCTCTTCACTTTTAAAATGATTAAATAAAAAATATTATAGCATGGGACTAACTGTACCAACGACTGCGACAACACCAATCGTTTCGACGACACATCAAACGACGACTGCGGGGCAACCGACGGACACAAACCAGCAAGACGCCTTCTCTCAATTTATGGCCCGAATGGTGAGTAAGAGTTTAAGCTACTTGCACCGATAGGCCTTTATGGCATAAATGAGATGATCTAGGACAAGAGTGTGCTACTCGGAATGCATCTTGAAGTGTCATCGCTCTGGAGGATCGACTGGATGAATTGATCGAATGTATTTTAGGTCTCGGCGATGGCGCTAAATCAAGGAGTAGAGGGCAGCGGACAGACATTACCTCCACCCGAAGAACGTTACAGGGCTCAGCTCGAACAGCTGACGGCAATGGGCTTCGTTAACAGGGATGCCAATTTGCAAGGTAACCATGTTCAAATGATTTTCAAGAAGGATACTCGCAGATGTCGCTAATAAACACGCAAAGCAGAATGAAAGTGACATTTGTCATACATAGGTCTCTTTTGAGATACATTAATAATGAAATTATTAATAAGGATTAATTTATTGGCTTATCCAAATGTGAAATATCCTTTTCAGCATTAATCGCTACGTTTGGGGATATAAATGCAGCCGTCGAGAGACTACTGGCCAACGGACAGGTTTCCATGAGCTAACCACCAGTCGGCAGTGCCGTTATTCCATTATAATCTATAATTTTACCCCTAACGTCGGGCGAGGTGGTACAAATATCAAGCAACTTTGGCTGTCGAAAATTATAATAACCTTCCCCCCTCCCCTCCACACTCCAATCCCAACCACCCACCATCAAATACATCCTACCCTGACTCTTGGCAGAATACACGCTATTGACTCGTTCAAAATGTATTTTTCTTTTTTCTTTTCAATCATATTGTTTGGGGACACGTATGATCGGACATTGAGTAAAGGGAATCGATGAGTGTGAAATATAATATACGATAGAATACGGTTATTCTTCGCCGTTTTTCTTATAATAATATTTTCCAATGATCTCCCGTTACGTTCCTACCAATCCGCATATTATTCGATTGGGTCCAGTTTAATGGTAATAGCATTAGTGCAAGTCCAGTACCGGTAGCCCCTTACGATAAGAAGAAAAAGATCCGATTCAGTGTGTCACTTGCGATATGTGATCTTGATGATCGAAGGGACTGAGAGACTTCGTCCCGCGTGGAGTTACGTGGTGCTGCTGCGTGGAAGGGGACCCAGTTTTATCCGACTCAAGCTGGCCCAATTCCGTCATCCCACACCAAGAATCGATCAACACGCGCGTCGGGACAGTTGTTTCGTAGAAGCACGTAGGACCGAGTGTGACGCAAATTCCTCGCCACTCACTGCTGCGCGCCTATGACATTAAGAGGACAGTCTCTGGGTTATCGCGAGTTTCGCAAGTACTTGTTCGTGTACGTACTGTATACTGTACGTGTTTATCGTATACTGTTGAAACTGGAGATTTGGTTGAGCGAATTGAAGATAGGTCTCCTTACCACGAGTTAAAACAGAAGAGAAAAATAAGAACCGAGAGTGCCACTGAGGTGTTTCCCTCTCAAGCGAATGACAATGTCAATCGTTACGATTTTTGCTCGATGAACGTGTTCGATAGAATGTGCGATTCTCTACCATGGATACGCACAGATCCGCATTTACGTCCGATTAAATGGACGCTCGCATGTTTCACTTGGTAACGTATGGTACTTGTGTATTGAGCTGTATTCGAGGATGGACGGTTGAGGATAATACCCGTTGAAGGTGCTCTGGATATGCATGGATTGCCCTAGGTTATAAGGATTACTATAAAAGGGTATAGGCGAGGATCGCTCCTGTCTATTGATTTTACAAAGACGTACGGATCTATCGCACGAAACTAATTTTCGACTTTATGATTAAGTTGTATCGGCATGCAAGAGAGAAAACAACATGGACACACACACGGGGAATCTTGAAATAGTGCAGAGAGTTGTTACATTATCGTTTAATTGTTTCTCAGATCAGTTTCTTTCTTCTATATTTGTTTGTTAACGAAGCCGTAACAAGTGCTGTCAAATACCAGGCACGATCGCACCGGTATCTCCTATGCGATACACGCTAAGATGCTTTGCGTACTCAGCGAATACATATTGTACCGTGCTCACGCATGGATCTGTACTGATCTGTACTCATCACGTGTAACGCGTACTTTGCCATCTATAGGCGCGTAGCGTGCGGAAAATTGTAATATTACAATCTCATTGATACATGTACTACGTGCTTATAATGTTGCGGTAGATTTGTATCGATCAAGAACGGAAGAAGACAAAAGGTATGCGGAGGTACAGTCGGGCCATGTTTCGCTTACTCGTCGCAGTGCAGCGTCAGACAGCGTTTTTTTTTCGATGCAAAAAAGACGATTATATTAGAACTGTTCCAGCTTTGTACCGTACTGATAAAGCAAGAAGAATTGAAATGATCGCCTTGCAGCGACAACGAGAAACGAGATGAAAAGCGTGTCTCGATCGTTGCTTGCAACGAATTGTAATTAAGCGAAATCTTGTTGTTAGCTGCAATTGGGCCCTGAGTTTAGGCAGGCGGAGGAACGCGAATGGATATAAGCGATGCATGCGCGTCGGCCGTGTCGAAAACAAGTCCCGCCGGCCTGCTGTTCTGCCTGTACTGGCTGACGAGAGTAAATGCCTGGAGAGTGAGAGGATTACGAGAGAGAGAGAGAGTGTGTGTGCAGCTAGCGAGCAGTAGCAACAGAGCTCTCACGCAGGTTGTCACTGAATGGAAGAGGAGGAGGCGCTTTTGAGTGTGTAATGGAGAAATACCGAGTGATGGAAGCGTGGCGCTGGGCTCTGCTCGGTTCCTCCTCCAAAAATCCCCACTTAAAGACCATTCAAGACGGCTGCCGCTGCCTCTCTCGCCGCAGAGCAGTGTTCTGAGACTGTTTGAGCAGTCTGAGGGTCAGTTTGCGGCCAACTGTGTTGTGCGTCGAGTGTGCCAGGCACTCTGTGGAACGCGAAGCGGAGTGCGTTGTAAGGCGATTATTATTATTCAGAACTCATATGGCTGTCATTCCGGTCAGTCTGTTGTTGTGCATTACTCCGTGTACGTGACTGCGACCTTAGTCTTGTATTTTGCGTGATAATTGTCGCTCTAGTTGCCACGGAGGCCTCACAGAGTCATGTGATATCCCAGGATTACATAGAGTGCGGAAGCTGTGTTCGAGTATAGTTTAAAGAGTACCGATCTAGCAGCCGGTTCGAACTTTGAAGGATCCCGAGTCGAACTGTGTGTGACGGTGGATGGATGTGTGTGCTTTAAACGGAGAGTTTCGTAAAGGCCTCGACAGCACGAGGGGCCCTCCTCGAAACGTTGGGAAGCAGCGGCGGAATGTAGCACGAGGTGAGTTAGCTTTGCTTCATCCGACCGAAGCCCGGTCTTCGGTGCGTCTCGTTGGCCAGGGACGTATCAACTTTTATCAACTGCCCGAACGAAGAACGTATATCACGAACCGGCCCCCCCCCCCC
>NW_014333408.1:180628-198574 GCF_000341935.2 Cephus cinctus
CCCCATCCTCACCTAGGTTTCGTATCACGATACGTTGCTAAAATCCTTTTCGTTTCCCTTTATACATGTGCGGATCATCTGACGATACTTCAAAACTTACAATTAATGGAACTCTAGGTAAGGTTTCGTATTGTCAATCGGTTACGAGGTTCTATCGAGGTCTTGAGAGAAATTTATGAAGTTTGTAGGATTTTTACGAAAAGGCAAACGATCTTTCTTGTACTGCTCTAACAAACGACATGTGTAGTCGGCATCGACCGAAATAACCGGATGCTCGGATGAATAAGAACTAGCAGCGTATCTCGAATCGTTAACGGTTAACCGTTTTGCTTGGCCGTTACACCCGGTCACTAAGCGAGAAACGCTGGGCTCGTGCGATATCGTATATCTGATTTCTTGTCGCGGTTTCTTTTGCCTGGCAATATTGTCAGGACGAGTCGCGAGTGACAATTGTCGCGGAGCTAAATCGAAAGTTTGAAATCAAGTGTAAGGCGATTTTACGAGTTTTCCTTTGGGAGCGCCTATGGGGGGCAGATGCGTTACGCGACGCAGAGAGTATTCTGGTGTTCCTGCTGAATTTCGAGAACAGATTTAGAACAGTCATTCCGGTATCTCTGGACGTAGTGTAATGTTTTCTCGCACGCGGGATTTTAGGAGTAGCGAGAAGACAGCGGAAGGGAATGGGAGAAGATTGCTAGAGGCCCTTTAGGAGAGGAGCGGACGGCCGATGAGAGGTGAAATGAAAAGATGCGAGACTGTTGGTGTATGATGGCGACGAGGCCTGACATGGCGTATGTACCTTGGCTTGGCCCCTGCGCCTTTGGCTTTGCGATTCGTGCACAACGTGCATACACTTTGTAGCCTCGTGTCAGCTGACTAGTCTTCAGGACGCGTTTAATCTCTGTGAAACTGTACAACATCCTTCCCCAAGTATAATACCTGTAGTATGCTGCTTGTAGGTCTAATTGATGGTGATCCTCGGAAAGTCTACCAAATGAATGTATCCACGAGATGAAGCAGGATTCTGAGTCAAGTGCACGAGCACGTTTTCGTTATTCGGTCGATTAATTGAAATTTGAGAGTTGCACTGAGGTCTCTGTCTGGACATCGGAACGTCGTTGAAGAATATTTTATTGGAAATGAGAGATGGGCGTGTTTCGTTTCCTGATACACTGGGTACGTTGGTGTAGAAGCCAACGCGCGCGCGGCTGATTTACACACGACGTGTATTCATGTGGAATCATTTGAGACTCCATGTGGCTGGATGGCATCGTATTATTACGATCTCGTGTATTAGCCGTAACCGGTAGACTTTTCGCTCTCACTCGTATACACTTGGTAACTTTGCCCCCCTCCCCCCTCCTCGCTGCCTTCACCATCTTTCCTTTCTACGGCGTTTGGGTGTGCCCAAAATTTCTGGAACACATCATTTGGATAGTTTGAAAATCATTACGAGGATAACTGTGTTTGACCACGGATGAGCGAGAGAGAGAGAGAGAATCCGCGATATATGTATGTAATAGAAGAGTGGAAAACGTAAGAGAAGTTTGGCCGTTGCATCGTTTCTTTGTTATTGCTTTACTTTACTCAACAGGGTCACGCCTGGCAGATTTTCCTATTAGCCAGGAAATAAGAGTATATATAGACACAGTGCGATACGTTGTCGACAGTATTTTTTCTCCACATCTTAAGGATGGCGTTGAGGAAGTTTCTCCGTGTATAACAAGATACGTATATGCATGAAGAAAACAGTTTGAAACAAAGAGACGAAAGTAGAGAGATAAACAGCGTGGAAGCGCACATGCAGGCAGGTTGGCGGTTAGACGTCCGGCGTGCGACGTCCGTTACCGTTCATTCGGGCACCTGCCAAGTTAAATTTAGACGGGTCCGGCACTGGGCATCTTGTTCTCGACCTGACTTGGGATAGAGAGCCAAAGGCTGTCCTCTAACAGTGCGTACATCTCTCTTACATCACTAGACCTGCCTCGCTTGCCTCTTTGCTTGCGTTTCTGTTTTATGCCTGCCTGAATGCCTGAACAACCTTTTCTGCCCGCCCGAGGGTTAACCGTCACCCCCCCCTCTCTCTCTCTCTCTCTCTCTCTCTCTCTCTCGCTCGCTCTCGCTCTCGAGCCCTTCTTCCTCATTATATGCCCACTCTCTCTTACTCCGTGTTTCTAGGTTATTTCTCAAGGATTCTTTGGCTCATTTCGAACGCGTCGAAAATATATAAGACTAATAGCATAGGCGCCTATACGCAAACGTGCGCACAGATTTATCTTTAATATCTCCTAACGTGAGTAAGGATTTATCTCAGGCATGGTATCCTGTATTTTCCGTACCTCCTGTTCCGATAATAGGTACACCCTACTATAACTTGCAACTGTTATCTAGACAACGACCTTGCCCCTTCCTCCACGCCCCTCTTCATCCATACTTTTTTTGCAATCCACTGCCTACTTGCAGTTTGCTTAGCCCAATATTCCTCGGGAACTTCTATTTGAACTTACGCTTGTACATAAGTACCTGCAATATACTTCGTTATTTCCACATGACATTCACATGAGTTTTTTTTTAATTTCGAAGCCTAGTATCGTTAATACATGGAATGCAGAACGACAGAGAATGTAAAAGAAAGAAGAAACCACGTAAAGTTCGGAAATTAAATAAGCTACTAGTAGTTGCGCATAATAAGACTTCCTCCCTGCGGTGAAACCTTTTGTGGCTTAAGCTCTGCGATCCGTTCCAGCTCTACTCTTCCGTTTCTTGTCTGGCAAGCGTCCTGGTGATGCTCACTAGTTATCGTCAACGAGCCAATCGATCTCTTGGCCGACTTGGCCCACAGTATGTACGAACTGCTCGCGAATAAGGTAGCAATCGAAGATGATTTCTCATAGAAATCGATTCGCCGGTCTAACTTGAGTCGGTATGTTGAATCTAAATATTCCTATATTCCTACAGATATACATACACTCGCGTCTAAAATTGTTACGCACTGCAGCACGGGTATCCTATCCTATCGAATCGTAGCTTCGCGCCATTCCTTACATACACGTATATACTATTTCTTTAGGCACCATTATATGCATAAGACGATGTGCGTCCTGTAGCATAGCGTGCTATACTCTATACTACGCTATAGTACAGTATAGTAGAGTATAGTATAGCATAACACAGCATGGCAGCATATCGTGCCAGCAGACTGGATGTCCGGAATGCGAGCGGAACCCGTTTCTATGAGTCGAGCTGGCTATTGACAACCTCTCGGTGCTACTGATCCTCTCGATTCCTTAACACTTGGGCATTGTCTCTTAATGGAAACTGTAGATGCCAACCGACTGGCAAGACTAGAGTAGCAACAAGTCCACGCCGTATCGCTGCATTAAATATATCCCCATTCGTTTTAAGTTGACCTAATACACCAATTATTGCGCGATTCCCCACCGCTGATACTTGCTCGTTACACGTCGGCACATCGTCCAGGATACCCTCCACCGAATTCCGTCGCGAGTGAACGTAGGCTATAGGCAAGAGAGAGAGAGAGAGAGAGAGAGAGAGAGAGAGAGAGAGAGAGAGAGAGAGGCTGACTTTCTTCTCTCCCAACAAGTCCTCGGTACGACGACCCCCTTCATTATTCCTTTTCTTTTCTTGCAGAGTTGGGGAAGGTCGTTCGGAAGACATGTCGTTCCCGGGAAAGAAATTTTGGAGGTACAGAAGAAGCTGGTGCGCACTGCAGGAGAAACTACGTGGAAGAGGTGCGTCTCGCGTTACAAAGTGCCATTAAGCCAGGTGCATCGCCGTTTGTGATCGTGAATAAAGTCGCGAGTGAGAAGTGCAAAAGTGACAGCCGACGCTTGGCGTCCTGCGGAAAACATGAGGTTCGACGTGGTTGATGTCTTCGTCATCGCTACCTTCGCCTCTGTTCTCGTAGTCCTGGCCATCGTTCACCTTGCGTCCCATCCAAACGCTCGCGCTCTTCATCTTCCAATCAGTCGTAAAATCTTTTCAAGATCTCTGCGTTACAACTCGGTCCTTCCGCTATTAAAAATCTTGGCGGGAATCGTACTCAGGGATGCTGACAAAGTCCTAACGGTACTATTCTGCATCCTCGCTGTTCTTCCCATCGGCACCATCAACATTTGCCTGCTCGATAGAGTTCTTCTTCCTCTTTTCACAAAGCGCCCCTCATCCTCCATCCCACTCGGAACGGTTATCGTTGACCGATTCTTTCCGATCGACAATGTGAGATGTGCGTGACTCGAATTTTGGACAAGAGTAATATGCGTTTTTCGCGGACGCAGAGGTTCTTGTCGAGGAAGTAAATTCAATGCCATAATGTTGGAGCTAGTGTGCAGCAATTCATTGAGTCCGGGTACGTGCAGTGCTCAAGAAGAATCGGACATTTTTCTAAAGCGCGTAGAAACGCGATTTCTCGTTACGTGAAGAAACGAAAGAGAGAACGTTGCGTCGTATCGTATCGCACGCTAGATCCCATTGCGTTGCGTCGTTGTATTCGTCGGGATTGGACGGTGGACGGACCGAGAGTGTTACAAGGGGACGGATAGAAATACGAATAATACGAATAATATACACGAATCGAACGTATAGACATACTAAATATTGAGATCGGGCGACCGTTTCGCCATGTGAGAAGTTCCTGCTCGAGAGACTTAGCGGCGAGTTATGCTGAAGCACATACTGACGGGGCAGCCGTCTGTAGCGGGCTCCAGGTCTCAGAACGATTATCAGTCGACGGGGACGCTCTCTGCCATCGGCGAGAGTAATCCCTCTAATCAGCAGCAACATCTGCATCATCATCATCAGCAACAGCAGCAGCACTCGTATATTTTGCAACATTCGCTGCAGGAACAGCATCATTACGGCGGAAGAGTCCTCGCAGGCGGTACGGGACGGATCGGCAGCGACGTCTATGATTCGGTGGTGCATCCTTCTCAAAAAAGTCACCATCCGAGCGCGGCTACACCTTCCTCGGCTCATCGACATCCGCTGAACCATTCGCAGTCGAGCGTAAACAATCTTTCGCAGAGATTAAATCATTCCCACGCGTTAAATCTTTCGACTCTGTCGACTTCAAAGCATTCCGTGAACAGCGTGAGCCCAGTTGTCGGAAGCAGCGGGAGTAATGCCGCGGTTAGGATTCCCGTGTCACCGCTGCCCCCGGCGCCACCTTCGCTACCGCCATCGCCGCCGCCGCCGCCTCCACCGCCACCGCCTCCGCCACCCCCGCCATTGGCTTCACTGATACATCATCCACAGAAGACGACGAGCACGTCGTCCTCGTGTCTCCACCAGGACAGGGAGAGATCCAAGGCCAACGGCGGCTTCGACATTTCGCGATTGTCTCGGCTTCCAAGTCAAGCGACACCCTCACCGGCGCCGCCGCCGCCGCCGGTATTACAACAAGGAGCAGTAACGACGGCAGGGACCGTGCTGCCCCTGAACGCGTCCTGGTCATCCTCCTCCCTGTGCCGGAACGAGCTCACCAGAAGGACCGAGGCCGGCGTCAAGGAGATGCTCACTTCCCTGGGTTTGCTCTGCCTGGTGTCTTTGCTGCTTGCGCTGCTCTCGCTCATATTTCTCCTGAAGATATCGCCGTTAACGGTTACGCCGAGCAGCCTGATCAGTCCCGAGGAATACGCCATCGTCTACGAAGCCACCCTGGCCCTCTGTGCACTCGCACTCTCTTTGAACCTGTGCTGCCTCCTCGTCTGCGCCATACAGTTCCTTTTTGCTGTCAAACTCGTCAAGTCCTCTTACCAGGGACAAAGGTATTCAATTCTTTCAGTTTCTTTCACTTCTTTTCCATATTTTTTATTTTCTCTTCTTAGAAACTCACAATTAGTATCCGCTCGGGCTTCCTACATGTGAATCGCGTTAAGGATTTTCCTGAAAATTGTGTCCCGAGGCGACTCGTTTCTAAGCTTGCGAAAAGTAGACACGTATTTTTGCGAACAGTATTACGATAACTTGAAATTCCTCTTACGCTCAGGTTTCTTGGTAATTTACTTCAATATACTTGGCCCATTAGAGTCTCGAATGTTCCTTTCGAGTGTATTTATATATATTAGCTGGGCCATTCTTCCAGAACCAACAAGTACCTGCAAAAATCATCGATCAGTAGAGTATGCGCTGTCGGAGGATTTTTCATTAGCATACCAGTCTTCTTAACAGGTGAGTATAGTGAGTGATTCTTCATTCCTTGGAATGGTCGTGTCTCACGTGTTCCCTTCTCTTCTGTCTTTCTCTCTCTCTCTCTCTCTCTCTCTCTCTCTCTCTCTCTCTCTGAACCAACAAGTACCTGCAAAAATCATCGATCAGTAGAGTATGCGCTGTCGGAGGATTTTTCATTAGCATACCAGTCTTCTTAACAGGTGAGTATAGTGAGTGATTCTTCATTCCTTGGAATGGTCGTGTCTCACGTGTTCCCTTCTCTTCTGTCTTTCTCTCTCTCTCTCTCTTTTTTTTTTAATTCAATTAAAGACAAAGTCAAACGTGGCATTGGATTGGACATCATTTTCTCCTACAAAGTATTCATGCTTCATGGTTTTGCACAGTAATACACATTTTTCCAGTTTAGTATACGGGGTGTCCCATCCAACGAGTCGTCCAGAGAACACATGACGTCCTCGGGATATCCCGATTCTATCCCGAATGTCCGAAAACTGTCCTGACAATCTTAGGATAACCTCGGGATGTCCCGCTTCGGTTAGATATTTATCAGTCTCGGCATAAGCTATTAGGAACATCCTTAGTATATCCTCAGAAGCAGCAGTATGTCCTGAAAGAATTACAATATACAAATTTATTTTCGTATATTTTTTAGATTTTATTCACATAATGTACATAAAATTTATATTAAGTACTGAATATAAATGAGGGTATATATTTCGTAACTGAACCACGATTGCGATTATTAAATTTTAGCTAATTGTATCGGCTGACTTCGGCTTGGTAGTTCTTTATTTTCTTGACAATTCAGAGGTTTCACGCGTCCTCTCTTGCACTCTTTCTACCCATTCGACTTTCTAGTTTGCACCCCCGCAAATGTGCATGCGGAACAGTAACATCGTGATGTCATGTGAAACGTTTGAAAAATTAATGAAAGAGAATCGGAACACGTTCCCATGTAAAATTCCAATTCATCTTTTGGATATTTGATTTTTCTTCGAGTCATTAATTACCAATAATGCCATGCACAGCCTTCCGATTTATTTTTATTAAAAAAAAAAAAATCAATTTTTTTAACCAGGCATGATCCTGTACACGTTCATCCAGTTTCATTCGACGCCAGCCATCGTGACATCGATTTTCATAGGATTGGGCATAGTGTTTTGTGGCTGTGCCATGGTTCACAATGTCTTCGTGTGGCAAAAAGTGAGTATTCCATAAAAACTATATTTTCTGTCGTATTTCCCATGGCTTCTTTTACTGCGATAAAATATTAGTATTATCGGCAAGAGAGACACTATCGAACTGAATCCCCATTGCGTAGCATATCAAAACAAACTGCGTCGTTCGTTACAAATGCGTGTCAGTAGGTCATCTCGTTATCACATGCCCCATCTCCCTGCACGTGCCTTCTTTAAATAATTTTCACCGAGTCCACATTCTTTGTATTTGATTTCTAGGAGAAAACGAATGCCATGAAGGCCTTGGCACGTGAACAGTGTGAGGCAGCTGTACAGATGCAACGACAGCATCAGCTGCAACAGCAGCACCAGCAGCACCAGCATCAGCATCAGCACCAGCACCAGCATCAACACCGTACTCTAGCGCCCGTTCATGTAATAGGAAACAATTGTGCATCTATTAGATTTGGTTCGACTCTGCTTTCTCCCCAATCTACAGCAACTTTATCATCCCAGAACCGTTGTCAACAACAGCAACATCAGCCAAAACAACAGCAGCATCAGCAGCAGCAGCAGCAGCAGCAGCAACATCATCATCATCATCATTATCATCAACAGCAGCAGCATCATCAACAACAGTATCAACATCAGCGACATGTTTCAATGTCCCCACCTTTA
The DNA here is from genome assembly GCF_000341935.2 of Cephus cinctus. NCBI lineage: Eukaryota > Metazoa > Arthropoda > Insecta > Hymenoptera > Cephidae > Cephus > Cephus cinctus. The sequence continues at coordinate 188,674 of NW_014333408.1, forward strand.
CTAATTTCCTCGCCAGTAAGTCTAACTCAGACAACGCATAATCATCGGAACATTCCCACAACTCCTGTACCGGGAGACATATCTCCATCCAGTCCAAGTGGGATCAAATCCAACGGTAACGGCAGATCCTTGCAACAGCTGCAGCTGCAGCAACATCAGCACCTGCCACGGGAAGCCAGCGCCAGTGGAAGCATAAGCCCTGGTTTACCAGCCGCCACGTTAGATCTGAGCAGTGCGGCTACGACGAATAGTCCTCATGAACTTTCTACTCTGGTCTGAGGATCAGGGGACGCTGTGAGAAATTGAGCAGCCTGTTGCGTATGGCGAGTCAAATATAAATTTCGAAGTTGGTACGTCGATTCTTTCAAGTACTTACTCGCTGGAAGATCTGGACTGGTCTCGTATCGTATTGCGAAAACCTCTTTTGTGTTTTCTTGGTGTTATGCCACTTAGAAAGATTAACCTAACGTATCGGGGTGGTCAGTGGAGGCAGGAAGAAAGTAATTGTTCAAGTAGTATTATGCCGTTTGATAATACGAGAGAGCATCCTGCTTCATAAGGTGGATTTTATCGTTCGAATGTTCCCACCGTTACTTTGTACCATTTTAATAGATACGACTTACGCGAGCATTTACAGCATATGTTACGATAATTTTAGCGTCACATAATACGATAAGGTATAATAGGCAGTGCTGTCCAGTGATAACGATATCTTGAGATAGGAGCTTACTATCTCTCTGTTTGTCTCATGTCTATCGCCACTCGATTCGTGGTGGTTATACAATCCGTTGACCGTATACAAGAGAAACGTTGACGGACAACACTGTACATTTACTTCGATGCGACGAATCAAAAGAAGAAAAAGAGTCTGTTTCTACGGCTTTTCTCGTCCCAACAGAGGTGGTGCAGGAGTGTACATTGCAATTGTCAGAGTGTAGAAAGGGAGGTGTGTCTTCTTAAGAGCCTGTTGCAATTTTTTCGATGGAGAATCTCGATAGATTGCGAGACGCTTGTAAGATAGAGGATTCACAGTTAGGTTTTTTTTTTACGTGCGTTCAAATTGAAGTGCCTGCCGAAAAACGGCACTGTAGAATACTTTTTGTACATCAATAGAATGTTGTCCTCATTATGCCTAGCAGTCAGCGTATGTGGTTAGAAGTTTCGTATCCACTGGTCAGAGGGTTAGAAAGTGAAAATATGTAAATTGCTTAATAATATAACACCCGTATTTTTTTTTGGTTCTTTTGTCGCGTTGTAAGTAGAGTAGTTATAATCAATTTTAGTGGCGGATCGCAACTCGTGACGTCAGGTCGATTACGGGCGGACTAAATAAATGATTGGGTCCATGTATAAGATGCAGTACAAAAGTGTTTTAACTTTGTGTACTCATTATTTTTACTATGTACTTGGCGCCCTTACATCGCCGTGAGAATAATAAATCACGGGTACGGTACGGCCATTAGTTTTTCATTTCTTATTCGAAAATTACTGATGGATCTTCTCGGGTATGTCATTCAAGATCGTTCAATATCGAATGGTACGGTGGATTAAACTCAGAATAAATCTGAGGTGATAAGAGCCTTTCAAACGTCTCTCAATGCTCTTAAGGGGACTAGGGGAATAGCTGATCAATTTAAAAAATTTGCCTTGTTTCACATACTGCAGATCATTGCACGCTAAATAAATAATGTATAACGCGAGGGGTGCATCAATGAGCGTACGTTCGTCGTAAATTGGTCTGCGTCTTGACGTTTTGCTGCCAAAAGTTTTGCGTGCTCATCGCCACGAAGCTACGATACACTTAATCGTTTCTCTATTTTACAATACATCGATATATGAGTATGGTATAAGTGATTGTTGTCACAGTTGGATGAATCTATGGCCACAATTCCAGTCAAGCCGAGTTAAGAGATGAAAAACGTGTACTGTGCGTAAATAGATTAGTTAATTATAGATATCGCACCATGTAGTTCTATTCTTATTCGTGTCCGGTGGAAACAAAACCTATGGGTACTGCGATTTGATGAAAAATGTGAACAGAATTTAAGTTTCAAATGAATTTTTAATAAGGCTACTTTGTCAAACATGATTCATGGTAATAGTACACAAGAAATCTTTTCTACAATACATATAAACAATTAACTAAAGTTTGAGATGCGCGAGAAATAGATAGCACAAAATATTGGAGGGAACCAAACATTTTTGGCGTCAGCACTCCCTAGTCCCGTTAATAGAAAAACGTACAAATATTTAAAAATGATATTGCTAGATTATGTAACAGAGCGGTACAAATGCATTTTAAATGCTTATGCATATTGTAAATTTCCTTTATGTAATAACTGTTATTATAAATGTCTTGCCAATCTCTCGTGTACAACGTATTTTTTTAAGTCAAATCGAATGCACACCACTGATAAATGCTTCCACAGAAGGAATCGGACTGTCAGGTAAGATTCCATGACCCAAGTTGGCGATGTAGCGAGATTTCCCGAAACTTTTGACCATGCGCGCTCCACGTTCGAATACCTCGTTCTGAAAAGCAAATAATGCCGCGTAATTGTCACTGTATGACTAATATTGCCGTAGCATAATATTTTATAGTAAAACAGAAAAATTATCCTACGTGTCACTCACCTCAGTAGCGTACAGAGCGCAGGGATCCATGTTCCCTTGCAACGTAACGTTAGGACCCAATCGTTTTCTCGCTTCCGCAGGGTCCACGGTCCAGTCCAGTCCTATCACTTCGTAATCTCCATCCTTTGCAAGCATTTCCAAAGATTTAAGTGTTGCCCCTTTTGGAAAAATTGTCTGAAAGTCCAGCCAGTTGCTTTTATTATGAACAATGAAAATACAATGAGCAAATATGTATATGGTAGCATTATGAGATAGAGGTTGAGCCAACCATGGGTACTTGCGGAATATTCTTTTCATTAAGCTTCCTTCTCACATTTACACTGATCTCCTTAAGATATTTGTAAGAAAACTCGCGAAATAGAGCATCGTCTAAATAATCACCGTTACTTTCGAAAACCTGAAGCAACTGCAATGCAATTATGCATAAGTGCGGAGCATGTTTCATCATGTGTCATGTGTACTAAAAGATATTCTTGTAGTTACATTCACTTACCTGTGCACCGGCTTTTATTTGCATTACCAAGTAATCAATGATAATGTCAGTAAGGAGTTGTAAAAGTTTGTGTGATGCTTCTGGATATTTATAGAGCCAAGAGCGTGCCTGGGCCATTGTTGAACTACCACCACCTTGGATCATGTATCCCATTAACGTCCACTGGAATAATGGTTTAAAATATGTCACTGGACCAAGTGATGATTTCTCATTCATTATTTGGAACACTCACCGGAGCTCCAGTGAAACCAATAAGCGGTACTTTTCCCTGTAGACCCTGTCTGGTTAATGTAATTGCATCGGCCACATAGCCAAGCACCTTCTCCACATCGGGTCTCACTAATCTTGAAATGTGGGACGGATCCGATAATGGATCTGGTAGTACCGGACCCTGCAATCAACTCACTGAGTTTTTCAGTTTTTAATGGAAACACAAGGGGTCTATGCCACGTACCACACCAGGTCTCATTTCAACCACCAATCCCATAGCCTGCGGTATAACTAGAATATCTGAAAATATGATGCTTGCATCTAAGTCAAAGCGTCTAATAGGCTGAAGTGTGACTTCACATGCTAACGTGGGAGTTTGACAAATGGAAAAGAAGTCGTGTTTGGATCTTGTTTCTCTGAACTCCGGAAGATATCGTCCTGCTTGTCTCATTATCCAAACTGGAGCTCTGTCAACTGTTTCACCTCGCGCGGCTCTGAGTAACCGATCGTTTAGCAGCGGTGGAAAATTGTGCTCCGTCATCCTAAGGTAAATGTGCGAATCGTTAGAATTATATTTAGTGATTATCCACATAACGATACTCTTTGTCCGAGAATGGCTCTCAGGTACATCATTCGGTGCATGTGCGACTGCAATTAAGTCGTACGATTTGTAAAATTTCGTATACGCTCTTGTAGGCAGTGCAACGATATAATAAAGTGTGTTTCGATGTTGTCAAATAATGTAATGTATCTGTTCATATATGGAAGCAACAGTTGCTACACAGAGAACTCTTATTTCTTCTTACTTTCTTCGTTGACGATAATTTGATTAACAGTCTGGATATTTGTTCACGGTATGCAGTCTATTATCCACGGAGTTGCACAAGGAGCGGTGGTGGTAAATGATGATGAACTTTATGTATGCAAAAGTTCTGCACCTACTTATACAATACTACTTGGTTTGCACGTGACACAGCAGAACTCGCTTGTATGTACGTTACAATGTTATATCACCAGCATCACGACTAGTCACGATTACAGTCCCTGTCACGACTGATCACAACCGCCACTATAAGAGCAGTTTTAGGCGATACCAGAAGCATGGCGCTAAATCGCAGTGTTGTGCATCTCCCTGTTCATCTCTGTACGATTGAGAACGATACTAGAATGGGCACCGTGGCGAATAGGTCTCTGTTCTCCTTGTTACCTACACTTTCTCCACTTTACAAAAAGTGCAAATTCTTATTAAATTATATTTTTAAGTAACCAATAAGTATCTGCACTTTTCGAAAAGCGCAGAAAGTATAGGTAACGAGACAGACCCGGTATTTACTATTTTCGCCTGGCAAATTGTACGAATCTCTAGAAATTCATCAAGTTGGACCTATGAGTTGAACAAATCTTGAGGTCCATGAAAGAGATGGCGGCACGCGCGCTCTGTATGGGATATTACTAGTCGCCGGGAACTGGGAAGGCAGTTTGGATTGCGCTGAATATTTTGCGATATTAAATCTTTATTTATTTTATACGTTTTTCAGACTACTTTTACACGATGATCTTAAACCAGTTTAGTTAACACTGATCTAAAGGAATAGACAAATCATAGACATTTCTACTTGTAAGTTTAGATCAGTATTAACTAAACCGATTTAAGACCGTCCTGTGAACGTAGTCATAGTCTCACAGTCTTAGTTAAGTAACAATTGCGTGTAAGAAGACTAGTAGGAATCATCGAGAGTAAACTAAAGGTCCGTTCTTGCAAACGTTTTTACGTGCTCTGTGGTGTTCTGCGCTCTATGCACTATGCGCTCGCCGCTCATTTTTAAAAACATCTATCTGTAGTGTTACGGAGCATGTGAAAAGGCTTGTACGAACGGACCTTTGACGGGCTACACTCTACGTGAAGTTCCTAGGGTTTACCTGACGCTGCTGTAGTTTTTTATATGGTCTCGTTCAATTGACTGCGTTCAGCAGAAAACTGCGAAAACAGCATTCACATTCGATTGGTCAATTGATTGTAAATTGTACATAGTTGTAAAATCTGATCAATTAGATATCTTTGCTTTTGCAGCTCTGTGTCTGCTGAACACAACAATTGTGAGATTTGTTTCTCCATCACATTCGTTCTTGCATTGGCTAAAATGGGCCAAGGCTTCAAAATTTCACATTCGGGGTATGTTCCGAAATTCAGTAGTCAGTACTACGATTATAGTTTTGTCTCAATTTATCTGCAGATGTCTCCGTAAGGCACAACTATACTCTCAGTATTGTCAGTAAATTTCGAAACGTACCCTCGATATATGCTGCTTATACCAATATAAGTAATGGATGAGTGAACTATTGTGATATCATAAGTATTGAATAATATTAAAGGGGAAAAAAAGTAGACAAAGAAAAGAAGCATTAAGATCGGTATTATTGTTGAGGAGTAAATGTATACACCGGATACTTTGGAGCGAAATGACTTCTCAGACCAAAGATATACTCTGACTCGTCACGTTCACGAAGACTTTTCACGCTGTACACCGAATCTTCATAGCTTGGTGGAGCTGTTGGAATATATTTTACAAATTATTATATATTTATCTGCGCATTAAATGCAGTTACCGTGCTAGAGATATTTCTTTCTAATAACGAACAAGGAAGTAACTTATGCGTGTATCTAGTTTGGTACTTACGCAAACTCGGATACAGATGGGCCATCGGTTGGAGGGGAGGCAATATGTGTGCCTCACTTGAAGAGGGTGCTTTTGGGGCAGACGGTGAAATTGACGGATAGCCGACGGTACTTCCTTGATAATTCAGCAAAGGTACCGTGCCGATGAATACTAAAATATTTTTTTTAAGATTGCGGTGATACCTACAACACACTGTGATATTAGCATCCGCCTGTAACAGGTCTTCGGGCCGTATGGAACGATCAAGCGGCTTTTGAAGTTGTCTATACGAAATGCACAATACTAACCAGCCGGAAACGCAGGCTTCCATTTTCAAATTGTACTCGAGGTCTATTATACGACAATTGGAGAGATTTGATGGTGGAAGCGGTGGGACCTCCAATTCCTGCTCGTACATCGCATTGTCGCCAGCTCTTACGGGACCTTTAGCAATTTCGACGACCACAAGCTCCTCGGACTTGGACTCGGTGCGCGGTGTATCAGCGTGAAAGGTCACCATTTTCAATAGAATGAATTTCATCGTGTCGACGACGACGTTCGAATGATTCTCCAGGTTAACCCTTATGGGAATCCGTTGGCCAGGAACATAGCCCCGTATCGGGATCGATACCTTGACTGTCAGAGGTTGTGAACCACAACAGAGGCAGCAGAATGTTTTACTCATTTCCTCCTGTATCGGCTCCTACTTAAAAATTCTCATTAAATTATATGCAAATATTACCGGCATTCTGCAAAGCTCGAGAATATATAAGTGAGTAAAAAAGAGACTTACCGAGGCTTTGGGTTCCTGATTAAGATCGAAGGACGAAACCACTGTAAAAGCGACCTTTGTTTCCTGATCGAATTTCCAAGGCCGGTCTAGAATAGCTTTTACCGTGTATCGAACATGACCAAAATCTGACTCGAAACTGCTCGGTAAATCTGGTGGTAAGGTCACGGAAAACTGATACTTATGCTCGCCCGCAGGTAATTCAATTTCCGATCCTGCAGCAAAATTCATTGAAATTTCTTATTATAGCTTTGGTACTTCGATATTGCACATTATGTTATGTCTATATATATCAATCCGTCAGTGCCATAACATGCGATGCACGATACAGCATTGTATGACCCATTAAATATTGTATCTATCTACAAAGATATAATAATATATTATACGTAATATGACTATAGTCACAGAACAGGATTAAATCCATGTAGTACCTCTTAAAGATAGTTAAAGTGTTAAAGATATACAGGTAATATTACTCGTTACCGGCGAACGAGCCGAGAACGTAGTATTGGATGTTGAAGTATTCTTCGTGTCCGGTGACGGTTTGAGTCTCGTTCTCGTATCTTCCTTCGTTATTCAACTCTTGTTTATCCGACGACCAACAGGTGTTGGCCACTCCCTTTGCTTTTACATTGATACCTAAAAACAATATAAGAAATTTGAAAATTAACGTGTATCGCAAGAAGCGAGTGCGATTTTCTGTTTAGCTCCAAAGGAGGCCTCAGCATTCGCGCGACGCTTACAACACATGCATGCTCATGGCAGTGACGAAGCGTTATTATTACACGCGAAGCAAGGAGAAGCCTCGCTGAAATTGCGTCTGGACGCGGAGCACAATATATTATTGTGTGTCTGTATGTCATGTCAGAAGCGTTAAATAATACATAGTCGAGGAGTACAGAGAACCGGATGGGAAATTATGTCCATCGGTCCATTTATTGCGCATGAGGATCTATCGCCTCAATTCCTACGATTCATTTTCTAAAATTAGACGGAGCACGCACAATGCACAACGCACAACGCACAATGCACCTCGTCACCTTTGGCGCCCGGATGCATCGTATTTCTTTCTCTCTTATTTTATTGTATATTCCCCGGTAGCCGTTTTCGGCCCTCGTACGAGCCACACACACCTGATGCTCCAGTGATATGCAATGCGAGTCGTATTTTCTTTCTTATTTATTGACACTCACCTCGAAGCTTCTTCGGTCTATCTAACAGTAGAAGGATTCGGCCTGTAACGGTTTGTCCGCTGTAGTACGTACTCCACGGGTTATCGAATAGAATTTTGAAGTCCTTGAGAGCCATCCTGGCTACGTAGGAGGGCGCAGCAGGAATAACGAGATACACACACACAGACGCTCTATCGTAAAGAAGGCAACGTATCTGGCCTCTTACTAGTGCCTGCGTTTCACACTATTCGGCGGGAGGAGCAGCGCGCGTTTTACTAGAGTTTCTCTAGTAAGAGTCCGGCCAACGGTGGGGCTTCTTAGTGATTGGCTGCGCCATATTGTGGGCTCTTTCCGGAATAGAATGATGTGTGTGAATACGTATATGGAAGAGATTCGCATTGTGTAGTGTGGGTAGCGTTAAGCCCTGTACGGCTGGTGTCCTGTACTTGGCGCGAGACTTGATCGAGTGTCGCACAATGTCATGGTGGCGCCAAACAAACCCTTGATATGGCGTCCCTTCTGAGTGTTGGCCGGACTCTCACTAGAGGGACTCTATGTTTCATAAGTCAGCATCGGCGCCGGCGGCGACAAGGGATTCTAGGCGCGACGGCGGCAGCAGCAGCGCATCAGGCCGGTTCACGCGCTGTCTGCGCAGTCTCCTGTCTCGTTCGGTCACGTTGTATGGCTCGGGCGATAACGTCACTCTCATACGCCAGCCAACTCTGGGATACTATTCGACAAGACGATCAAAGACGATCCAACAGCCAAACGGGATACTGTTGCGAGGGACTTGAGATGACCGCGCGAGATTCAAGGATTCTACCGATGGCCGAACTGCTTCCGTCCTACGAAATCACAACTATTTCTCCCGATCTCAAATGATCTCCATCGCGTCGTCTATGCATCAAGTATTATTATCTCCAAGTTGAGATTTCATTACACCCTTTAAGTGTACAATAGAGATTGACTGTCGTCAGAAGCACCTGGTATCAAGAAATCTGATGGTGGCAGGAACTTTGCATGGCAATTCCTGATAACTCTTCTTTTTCCAGAATCCTTTTATTGCTCGTAGCTTAGAGTGCGTTATGCGAAAAGATGCTGTTCAGCCAGAAGAAACTTTGGCAAGTTCCGAGTGCTTCCGTACGAGTGATACGTATGTTAGGTACATACGTTCTCCCAAGGGAAAGTTACGCGCAAGCTCCGCGATATTGATCCGTTTCTGATGTGCCAGTCGCGGCGGCTAGCTGCTGCACGCGCTGTAAATATCAGCCTGATTGTGCCGAGCATCAAATACGCTCGTGGATAAAGAGAGTCTCTTCGTGAGAAAAACGGCCAAAATGGTCGAAGGACTTTTGGAAGACGGTCCCCTCATCCGACCGGTGGATTCTGGTAAGTCTCACAGATTCTGTTGCTTTCGAAAAATGAAAAACCGGCTGTCTTACCATCTACTTGTGCGAAACCTAAATATAACTGCGAGACCTGACGTCTGATCGATCGGTTCTCCGAAAGAGGAATTCTTTGGCTGCACTGGAGTCCATTCAAAATTTTCCATATGGAAAGTTAGGGTATGCTATATTATTACGGTTTGGCTAGCAGCTAATCAAGCCAATGAAACATGGTATCGAACGAATTAAAAATTATCGAGTAAAATATGGTGAAATAAGAAGAACGGAGTATCGCGTTCAAAGATTTAAAGATGAGTAATTCTCCCCGCTGGGACCAATTTCGTGTCATGTGAAAAGTCATTTTATGATAATCTTTATTAAATTAAATCAAGGATATTAGTGATAAATTAAATGTTTATCTCATATGCCAATTTTTCCTATTCACGCATTATTTCCAATATGCTAATCGCGCAAGCGTCCGTCAAGGATATAACGTGAGAAGGTTATAAGAGACAGAGAGAGAGAGAGAGAGAGAGGGAGAGAGAGAGAGAGAGAGA
>NW_014333408.1:198727-213331 GCF_000341935.2 Cephus cinctus
GAGGGGGGGGGGAATAACGAGGCGCGTCAATTCATGGGATTCGATGCATTCAGGATGGACATCCAATCTCTATTAATTTTAACCATTGTCTTTGGTCAATTAATTTTCGTAAATATGCGTTTTTTAGTTTCCACAGCGACTCTGATTGGACTATGCATTGGGATAGCCTTCTTAATATGCATGGCAGCGACGACGTGGTGGCTCTGCCGACGACGAAGAGAGCACACGAAATTGAATTCGGACAAGTCATTGGCATTCCGACCGCCACACCGAAAACCGACGGCGGTCAAGAGTCCCGGGAGCACCAGTCATTATCTGAAGAAGAGTCCCAGTCCTACGGGGCCGGCAAAGAGTCCTCCTGGATCGGGAGGCCAGACGCCTAGTCCCACGGGCTCGCAACCGTCTCAACATTCGAACAATCTGACTGTTTCTCGTCCGCGTACACCGCAAGGAGGAGGTACGACGACGCCCGTGCAGACGCCGCCCGGCGACGTAGCTCTGAGCATAGAGAACGAGCGCGACAAGGCGGAAATCGAAAAGAGCGAGAAGGTCGACCGCGGAAGGTATAACCCCGACAGCAATAAAGATGGTCTCGGGCAACTGTTCTTCAAGCTGCGCTATCGAAGCGAACAGAATGCAGTGGTGGTAACGGTCGTCAAGTGCACGGGATTGCCCGCGCGAGGACAGCAGCACGCCACGAGCGACCCTTATCTGAAATTACAGCTACTGCCGGACAAGCAGCATCGCGTTAAGACCAGAGTACTCAGAAATACGAGGGATCCGGTCTACGACGAAGACTTTACGTTCTTCGGGATATCACAGAGTCAGCTGCAGGTAAGTCGAAGCCTCAAACATACGAGTCCGTATTCAGAACTCGCTATTAAAGTCACACTACAGAGTCACACTAAGAGTGGTTAAAAGTCACTAAAAATAATTTAAAAGCGACCTACTAGCACTAGAATGTGAATGTTCTGAATACGGGCTATAAACACCAACTACGAGTACACTATTCTAACTCGGGCACCTATACATGCAGAATGCGCGTCCATCCTCGGCTAGTCTGTTCAGCATAGGTTGATACAGTATCTGTATACAATGTTGTGACGTGATTTTTCGAATCACGGTCCCAAGGCGGCTCCGGTTACCGATACAGATAACGTTCTCGATTTCTGGTTCCCTTCGGTTCGCCACCCTGCTCAGAAGCTACGCTCTCGGGTTGATTCGTATAGTTACGTCAAGTCTCTCGTTAGATTTCGTTATTGCTTAGTTGAGGTCGAGGTGCTCGAATCTGCCGTGGGGAGATAGTCTCGACGCACCGAGTTGCCCGGCAGAGGAGAGTACCCGACGGAGACATCTCCACGGATCGGCAGAAGCCCGGGCTGGGAAAAGGGCTGTAGAGGGGGCGGAGGTAATTTTGATACGGTTAAGGGCAGGAGAGGAACCTCCTGCCCGAGTTAAGGACGTGGTGCCCAGCTGTCGCCCGATGCCCTGGGGAAGCGGCCGTGGAGGATCTCTAGAAGTTACGTACCGATTCGTTAAGGAACGCTCTCGATTTAGTTTAAAAGGACGACTCGAAGGAGATAGAAGAGTTATCGGTTATAAGTCTCTCGACCAATCAGAATGATTAGTTCTCGGATTTGGCTATTGTCAAAGCAGTCTGTCTCGGGACACCGACCGAGGTGCCACGGGCTGGCTCGCGCTCCCGTGCTATCTGTTGATAGTTTTTCTTGCCGTGTTTCGCTACGGTATAGCAAGTTCTCGACTCGTACAGTTCTCGCGTTGTTCTCGCGATATCCAGGAATTCTATGAATTCCTGTGAGTGTTCGTTTGCTGATTTTACCCGACCCCAAAGATCAGCACCTACGGTTGCGTTTCTCGATTTTACGCGTCCCCAAAAATCGACAGGTCTGATAGGTTCCGTTAGAGTTCTCGTTTTGGCGGAGTTGGGCCTGTCCGTCCTGAGAGTTCCACCCCAACTCCCAGCTTATATCGGTTCGTCAGTTCCCGGTGAAAAAAAGAATTGGCTGGCGCCCGCGTGGCTTGCGGATGCCCAAACGACGATAGATCGACGATAGACTCGAAGATAGTTCGTTCTCGTATGTTTTGCTATCGGTGTCGGGTCATAAGTTAAAGAATTACGTTACAATGTATACATACACTGTATGTATAATCACATAATGAGCAATTGAGACACTCCTTGCAGAAAACAACTCTCCACTTTGTCGTCTTGAGCTTCGACAGATACTCCCGAGACGACATGATCGGCGAAGTCGTGTGTCCGCTCTCTTCGGTCGTCGGTCTCGAAGAAGCAGACAATCAGCAGATCTCCCTGTGCCGTGAAATTTGTCCAAGGAGTCTTAAGGCGAGTACCTGCACGCACGTTGTTCGCGGTGATGTCTGACCTGCTTGTCGTAATAATGGATTTCACGAACTTGCACGTTTTTAGATCCAATCGCAAGGACGAGGCGAGTTGCTCGTCTCTCTTTGCTGGCAACCGGCAGCCAGTCGTTTGACCGTGGTCGTCCTGAAGGCCCGCAACTTACCGAAAATGGACGTAACGGGCTTGGCGGATCCTTACGTTAAGATATACCTTCTTTACAATAATCAGCGAATCGCTAAGAAGAAGACTCACGTTAAGAAGCGCACTCTCAGCCCAGTATTCAATGAATCCTTCATATTCGATATACCGAATGGTACCGATGGTCTCGGTAATATCAGTCTCGAGTTCATGCTGCTCGACTGGGATCGCGTTACGAAAAACGAGGCTAGTAGTCGTGCTATCAATATTTTTTTGCCTTTACTCCGTACCTCCGAGATACCACGAATTACAACGACACTTAATAATTCACAGGTGATTGGACGGCTGGAGCTTGGTGGTTCAAAGAGCCAAGGATCTGCATTGAATCATTGGAACGAAGTGTGTAGCTCGCCGCGACGACAAATTGCTGATTGGCACAAATTGAGGGAGTAAAAGCAGCACCCGTGCTCGTACTTTTCTTATAAACTTTCAAAGATTCCCCAAGTTTCTCGGTAATCTGCTAGTCTTATTATTTTTCCACCAAAAATTCTCCCATCGTTTTTCAGACTCTTTCGTACTCGAGTGCGTGCAAAGCACACGATAATCATAAAATTAAATTATTTCTTTTTCTTTTTTTTTTTTTTTTGTTTAAACCAGTATACCAGTAATATATGATATTCGATGCTGCGAGGATCTTACCGCGGGAAGAAACATTGAAACGAGTGCAGCGGAAGACACATTAAGGAGGAAAGGTCGTCGTCGTCGTCGTCGTCGCGTTGCCTCGGACCTATCGTCATTCGGTCAGTATGGCCGACAGTAATCTGCTGTGTGACAGTCCTGCCCAATAGTGGTGCACTTTCATCACCTTCAGGAGAGTACCATATCCTGGGGGCCATCAGTCTCTAACGTGCATGTAAGCCTATGTATGAGCCAATTAAGGGGTAACACACCAATTGGAATTAACACGTCTGTTTGGCATCTACGACGAAAACAGTTGCAGCTGTAGCGTAGGTCCTGAATGACTTCTCGGCGATGGCCGACAGGCGACTCGCGGTATACGAGGCAAGTGCGGCTACAGGAGCTTCGAGTCTCCACGAGAGTTTTAGGAGTTTGGAATAACGCAGGACGAACAAAAATGATAATGCGAGAATACGATAGATTAACAATCGTAAGCGCGTAAAACAATTTTACTATTTCCGATATAAAAAGTTTCGAAAAGCCTAGTTGCGCCGCATTATTCTGGGTTGAGAAGTGTAAAATGTTTTTACTCCATATCCTTTTGTCTTTAATTCTTATGTATACAATTGTGGTGGAAAAAGATGGAAAAAAGTTGTCGCGTTTAGCTCTTCGTCTCGATTGTATATATAATTAATTGATCCATTGCAAAACGAGGAGCAGTTAGCGTACTTAACGTATTGGTCACTGAACTGAAGCGAAATCACTCGTGGTGAATTTGTAGTCGAATTGAAGTTTTTCTCAAGTACGTCACACGTTACGGAACGTGGTTTTTCCATTAGGTTCCATTAGTACGAAACATGAATGACAAAGGAAAATAAAAAAAAAAAATAAAAAGATATAGAATCACTGCACCGACTCAATGATCGATCGATATTATATAATGATAAAGGAATATCTGGATATTGATTTAAAATGCTATACGATACATAAGCGATAACGACATGACCCTAGTCCGTATACCTATAGTATCGTAGTTATATTGTATGCTTCGTCTGTCGTTTACATCGAAAACTGGTGCTCGAGATGACGACGGGTTGGATGAGAGTCGAACGGCGTCTGATATCCCAAGAAAATCGCGGGATACGATGATTCGTCTTTCGCGTTGCTCGTCTTCGCCACGTTTCGTGTGAAAACAAGAAAATCGTTGTAAAATATACATATATGTAACGGGTGTTACGCGCTAAATAAGGCGCCTTTAATTCAGCGTTCGCGCGAGCCACGAATTCATCGACATCGATCTTTCGTGGCTGTTAAGTGGATAATGAATTTTTGACATTCTCTCGCAATTCGCATACGGGATGGTGTAAGGCATGCTACGTCGTCGTGCTATGTGTATGGGCAGATTTTAAGGCTGTGCGGTTAATAAACTGATATCCAACAATGGAAAGATTGCTATTCTTTTGTTTCGACATTTCCCCGACTTTTGTCAATAAATAAGCAGGACAATTGAAATAGGGTAATAACTAATGAGCAGACTATAGGTATTTCGCCGCAAGTAGAAAAATAGTTTATTTGCTTGTACGGAGTTTTACCTTTGTGCGTTGTCGTAAACGAAAAGACAAATGCATGAAACGGAATGCGCACATCTACTTATATGGACTTTCGAAATAAAGATCTTACATAGATGAATTACTATTGCACACCTTGCTGCGGTTGATCGACCGGACGAGCTGTACGGTAATAAACAGCGCATCAGAGACGATCAATGTACCCAAACATTATTTTAAGTTAAGAATAAGTTAAAATAACGCAACTGATACAAATTACTTATACGAACTCTCACGCAGGGCGTTCTTGAATCTGTCCAATGATCGAGGTACCATGGTGTCTTCATAATTATTACTTAAAATTGATACGATCCGCACACACAGTGCGCCGTACCGAGCTTCATATAGTCACGTAACTCGAGGAATGAGACTAAATATAAAAGATCCTGCAGCTTGGGTCATCATATCCTTAATGCGAGGTACATCAGCAAAGGGAGTGCCAGGTTGTCTATTTGATCGGTTCGTGCTTCAACGATCGATATTCCGATTATCGACAGAGTGGCTTTCACCAGTGTCACAAACCCTTCCACGTATCCTAAGGGAAATATGAAAGAAATACATACATATATACAGAGCTATAGCATCATAGGTATACGTGCGTGCGTGTGTGTCTAAACAGTTGTAATGTCGATAGAGGAAATGATCCGTGAGGAATGTCATTCCAGCGGATAGTGCCTACCGAAATATCCGAGGCAATAGACGACCGTTAATTGGATGAGAATGCAAGCGAGCGTTCCCTCGATAGACTTTTCGCAGGAAGACCATTTGTGTTTTCCCCAATTGCTTCCAACGAAACTGGCAGCAGTGTCCCCTAGACCAACTGTCAAGACCCCGCTGAGAAGCGACAACAAGTCGAGGTTACTCGCTGGCATCCATAAGGGAAAGGACAAACCGCAAAGAAGGTAGAGAGGCGTTAACGAGACAAGCGAATCCTTATTGTCGGCAAAAACGGAAAATCCTTTTTGAAGCAGGTCACCCAGTGGCGGTTGGCCCAATATCCTAATTATCTGGAAGATAATCCGCTCATACCGATCGCGTCCAATTTCAGCCAATTGAAATGACACGTCTCCGTCTGAATAATGTCGTTCGTACCTCAAGCATCAGGAACAGGCACATTATTGTCCCGCTTGCCAGATAAAGCAACGATGGATCATATATCATTCCTGGAATGTATACCAACACTGCCAGCACGTGAAAATGTTTTCTAATGGCAGTCGAAGCCTGGGAATTCAAAAGTATTTGGCGTGCGATCGCTCCAATGGCAAATGCAACGCATACCATCCAGTACGATATTAGAATGATCTAGAAGCAATTATTTACATGTGTGTCCATCATTTGATTATTGCAAGGGATGCAGTTGAGCTGAATTTTTGATTGCCGGAACTCACTCTCTTAAAATCGCTAAAAATAAAAAATATTATCCAATGCAATGGGCTCTGATCTAGTAGAATATGCAGTAGAGGTATTACTGCTAATAGCAGTACTCCCAACGCTGTTGCATAAAAGTTTCGTCCCACGCGTAAGTGTGGAAAGAATGTGCATAATATGCAAATTGATGCAACGTACAGAATACCCACCTAAAGGAAGGAATGTCTCATTAAGTTCACAAGATATAATAAATCTATGTATACGGCGTACAACTTACTTGCAGTATCACGGTGATAATGTTGTCCTCACGAATCGGAGGCAAATGATATCTATAGGGAAGATTGGCAGCGGTGGACAGTAGAAATAAAATGATACCATGCACAACAGCCGACGCTTCACCGATCGTGAAACAATGAGGAAAGCAGGCCATGGATTGTAAGACTCCCCATGTACCAAGAATTCCTACACCCAAACCCCATGCCACACTCACCAGTAGTCCTGTATTCAAACAACTCACTTGTATTACAATGTAACTTTTATAAATGTTGAGAAAGGTGGCGACGGCGGCAGGAGGGAAAACTATTTTGCAAATCTTAATTGCTACATAATATCAACTGTAAATTCAATCAAATCCGCAAATATACCTTTGTTCCCAAGAAGCAGATACAGGATGGACGTTATCATAGCTGGTAGAAAGTATACAAGTTGAAAGTCTTTTACAACAACTTTTTTCATTGCCAACCGGCCATAGAGACACACGCAAGCCACTGCAAGGCCTATTCCTGTGATTCCTGTTAATAAGCATATTTCAGAGTAGCCTGCACCAACACTTTCGTTAAGAATGGTCGCTGTGGCACTCAACCCTGTTAAAGGACCCAACCATAAGCCAGAGCTAGCTCCTGTCCTGCATAATAATAAAAAGAGTACAAAGGAATCAATAAATACTGTACGTAAATGTATGCAAAAGTACACGTGCGAGATTTAACTAGGTTAGGACGTTCTTCATCTTCGACTCCAAGGAAGCTCGCACAACTTACCGGTGCTGTATACCGCTACTAGCAAGACTGCGCAGAATGCGTTTTTCGATATCCTTGTAACGTGCAACGATATAGTCCGTCATTTTTTCAAACTTGTCACTCAGCATCGTCACACGCGAGTTGAGCGTAACCACGCAAAGCACTTTGCTCTGACGCACCCTATTCAGGGAAATGGACGTGTATGTCACTTTTGAAGCACGGCTCACGGCGGACTTATTGTTACTTTTTCATAAGTAAAAACACGATAGTAGACACATTCGTGTCCAAACCAAATATGATAACTCCATTCATCGTTCCACATTATGAAGGATACAATTTGTCATTTGGCTAAGGATGAATCTACAGGAAAACACGGATTCGATGAATTCTCTACTTATTCCGAATGAAATACCATTTGTTTCTCTTTATTTTTATTCGATACACACGTAGAAAGCGATATGCTCCAAAGAGATCGCCGAATGCATCTTTGCAAGCAAATCTCAAAGGATTAGACATTGGCTACAGACGCTATTACGATGTGACTGGTAAACTTTGGGATACTCGCTACGGGTGACGCTTTACCGTTTGCTCGTCACATTCCTCGTCACTGTTTACCTCTATGCTACAGAGGAACGAATCATTTTCAATTACGGGAAAGTAGTATCTGTAACGAATAGATTAGAGCAGCGAATGAAAGTACAAACGACAGCGATAGCGTAAACTTACTCCGGTTGATCCCATATACGTTTTTCTGGCAACTTAAAGTGTTGCGCTTCTCGCATGTGCTTCAAGATATTATCCGCCGATGTCGCATCGCAGAATATACAGTGTCCTGTGTGAATTTGCCTTCTGACGTAGTTTACTATTTTTACCTGAATGCCATATCAGCGATAGTACGCGTATGTTATAATTAATCGCTGTTGGGAATCTTAAATTCGGATATTTGATAATACATACTCTTTGATAAAAATTCAGAGTACGCGTGAGATCCTCGAAATCGAAAGCGTGCACATGTTTCATGTGCTGTATAACGGATGCGAAATGCTTATCCAAGTAATCGCAGAATAAACAGTTAACATCAGAAATTTCATCGTTCCAATCGGACCACGTATTTTCTTCGTTATCACTGTTGTCACTGCTGATAGTGGACAGATTGTTCGTTCCCGTCGAATCGCCAGCCGCCTTATGTTCCCGAAACAGAAAGGAAAGAACGTGAAACATTGCTCATCGGACGCGACTATGCGCGTTACTACGTTGCGTCTATACCTGTTTCAAATAATTGCTCATGTAAAATCTATCGTAGCTCTCATCGTTACGATTAATCCTTTTATGCAGTTTCTTACGCATATGCTCCTTCAGCACCGTGCGATCTTTAAAAACTTTCCTACAGTATACGCAGATTAAGCTGTAAACCATAGATGATAAAGCAAAACGGTTATGCTGAAGCGTATCCTGTAAAGATTACAGGTGTAAAGATACTACACACTTTTCAATATTATTTTCTATCCTGTCGAGCAACTGATCCACAAAGACTAGATTTTCTGGCTTTCCTAATCGAATGTTATGTTGTTGCGAAAGATGTTTTAAATAGGTTGCTCTGGATCCAGAGAATATCAATCTACAAAACATACAGCCACGTTTGAAATTCATATCTGCTCTTTCTTTGGTTTGTTGAGCCAAAACCCATTCCTGAAATAGATAATTATATCATAACTTTTGTCAATGGTTTAAATAAGTTACATTGGTCGATTACATTTAAACTGACCAGTTTTGCTCTTTGTAATTCCATCCTGAGTGCCTTATCTTCTGGTAGACAATCCGATAGTAAAAAGTAACATTCGTTCTTACTTGGTTTCCCATCAGGAGTGCAGTCCATCGATAGCGTACTGCAGAAAGTATTTAATGATGCTTCAGAAAATTTGACCCCCCAATACTTTAGGTAACTGAAAATGAAAACCAGTGGTTTCAGTCAAGTTCATCCAGCATACGAGTGGCTCCTAAAGAAGGTTGAGTGCAGCGTACCATTTCAAACTGGGTATTCGTTGAACATCACCTATGATTAGCCTGTGTTCTTCAAAGAGATGTGACAAAAACGTTTTTTCATTTGTGGGAAGAGTGTAAATTTTTGTACATAGCAGGCATCTCATAGCACAAGGCTCGTCGTCCAACTGATCAAACGGTGTGTAGTATTCGATTGCTTGCAGGTGGCTGCTCTTTGTTTTTTCTGCTACAAATCCACAAGCATATATTTCAATTATACGATTGTACAATGACCAATATAAGTTTAACGAACTCTTCGCGACAATGACCGGACGGGTGGTACGACTAAAGAAAAATCATATGTTTGATTAACAAAAACACTGACATTGAACAATTTTTAACAACGAAAAGCCTACTTTTCCTAGTTATCTTACCAGCACAACTAGTTCGATAAAGCTGCGAACGCTCTCTAATAGTTAAATAGATGTATACATAATTTCACTGATCTGTCAGTAAGCAAAATAGAAAATAATGGTTTAAAAGAAAAATACCTCCAGTAGACATTTAGAATGCGGTAAGAGTTTGATACTGGATTTTTATAGAAAAATAATAATTATATGTATAAGTTTCTTTTGTTAGCGGCTTTCACCATTGCAGTGAAATGATCTGGCAGCGCTCATTCGATTGCGTTTTCTCGTTCTTCATTACCACGTTTACACGGCGGTCTTAAATCGGTTTAATTAATACCGATCTAAACGAATAGATAAAATCATAGACATTTCAATTTCTAAGGAATATTTGGGATTGGTTAATTCTTTTCGATCGGTATTAAATAATCCGGTTTAAGCACTGAACTATAACCATACTGGAATCCGTGACCACAGACCACTTATTGGAGCCACGGCAGACGGCACTCTCGTGCTTTCTCGTGTTAGCACGAGCAGCAACGCCATCTGATCGATGGGTTATATCACTAACGCAATATATATAGATATACAAGTGTATATATGTATACTCACCGTTCTATACTGATCGCCCTAAAAGTTTTTTAAGGCATTTTTAAAAGCACCTGCAACTATGAAAAACAAGTATGACCCTCGTAAACATCCTAAAACGTTAATATGTGGTGCAAAATAAAATATACACAATTAATATGGTCAAACGATTGGGTCTGATGTTTATCATAATTGCAAGCATCTGACAAGGAGAGGGCCAGGTAGCCGAGTCAGATTTTTTTTTTCATTTTTATGGTATGTAGAGATCCCCAATAACACACGAGCAAAGTCATTTCGTTAGATGATCGGCTATTTTCGACAAAATCGATTTTGAAAATATTTAAGTACTATATATCCATTAGATGTAGACAATTAAATCATTGAATGCATGGCTTAGTGGGCAGCGCTTCAGCTCAGTAAGCGCGAGGTTGCTGGTTCGGGTTTCGCTAAATGCGTATTATTATTTTTTTTTTTTCCTTTTCATCCTACGTTTATTGTAGGTGAAAACATTTGTAATGAATCACAATTTGGCTGCAAAATAAAAAAGATTGGGTTAGAAATTTTTATTTTTCCAAGTTAAAGAGAAAATGAAATGGTAAAGTACTGTCTAGCAATAATGCTTCATTGTTAGTAACTACCTGTGGGGCTGTTACTATCGAAGGAATTCGCTCCATCGTAATTCATCAGCTGACCGCCCCAGTGTTCGATAACATGCTCCAATACGCGTGATATGCTTCGAAACTGTGCGACAATAGAAACATTTTCGGAAACGTAAATTAGGTTTGTTTTCCGATAGACATTTCAAAAATACCTTGTAGCTGCAAAAGTTCAGCGTTCGTGCAGTGTGCAAGATGCCGCAAAACCTTTTGCTTCCCATGATTTTACGACGAGTACCATCCAGGCTCTTGTGAAACTCCAGCACAAACATCGGAAGGTGCAGTTACCGATGTAAAAGTATAATAATATCACATTATTGTTAAACAGTACTTTATCATTTATTTTTCTCTTTAGCTTGAAAAAATAAAAAAACTATTTATTTCAGTGACAGCCTCTTCTATGGACCATTCTGAGTTTCTGCGTTAACAGATTTTTAAAAATTTCAACGAGAAAGCCGTAGATCCAACCGTTTGCGAGATACAGCCCGCCGAAGGTGAAATTTCGCGTATTCTCAGAATCCAAGACCCGATATTCCCTGTACGTGGCCCCATGACAATTAATCCGTATGTGTGCAAGAGAGACGCACTAAGCGCCCTGCTGTGCTAATGAAACATACGCTTTAGGAGCATTACAGGGAGCGTCAACGATATCCTGAAATGCGAACAATTGCCGTGCACCGATCAGCCTGCATCGTCACTCGAGAGCATCATTGACGAACCCTGTACGAGTTGTAATTGACAAACCTGTCGTAGGAGGGCCGCACTTATGCCAAGGTTTGCTGGGGCGGGGTGGGGGTACTCAGCGGTATACAAAGAATGTATTATTGGTGCAGAGGTCAGTCTTTCGAGAGCCGTTCTCTTGGAAGCCGCGTTTTGCCGGTCTTCCTTCCCCCTTCCCCTCTCCCCGCAAACACCTTATCACAGTTGTGATACATTCATCGATTCTTTGTCTCTTTTGTTCATCTACATTCTAAGGTAGTACTTGATTATCTAATTCTATCTCTCTCTTTCTCTCTCTCTCTCTCTCTTTCTTTGTGTTACACATTTTCCCAATTTCTTCCGCTGGGCTATACGTTCTTCGTGATATCACTTTGGTATCGCAGTAAACTCCGCAGCAAATATGCCAAGACGGTTTGAGCGGTGGGGAGTCATGGGTTGGCGTCGGCATCCCTTTCTGCGCTCTCTAGGGGAGCGGTCACGTCAATCTGCGTTCGCTTGTGCTACTCCACTTGGCGTATGGGACCTCAAATCCCGGTAACTTCTAATCACCCTCTGCAGGAAACACTTTGCGCGCTGATCTAGGGTTAACGTGGTTCGTCTTCGGAGATCGAACGTGGTTCCTTACGTCTAACCTGCCCTAGCTTCGGCTTTGCGGCGGGCAGTGACGAAGGTTGAAGCGTAAATTCAAGTCCCCTCGGGGACTTCCGGCCTCGGTCGGTGCTGATGCCCAGTGATTCGTTGCGGTCGACTCGGCTAGGGGTGATCGCGAATTTTCATAGCCTGGCTCCTTTTCCCGTGTTCTGGTTCTGCGACACAAGCAACTGCTTAGTCCAGGCCATTCACATATGCTCATGTTGTTCAAAGTCTTGTACTCATGTTTGTCAATGCTTTGTGTCCGCGACCAAAGTCTGTCGAAGGTCGGAAGCCGCTTCGCGGCCCTTTAAGCTCTTGCGTCACAGCAGTCCGCTGTTACTTCGGTATCTGTTAGCCGGGCCTCCGTTGTCCGTAGGGGTTGGGCCCGATAGCGTGTATTTCGCACCCTAGCCTGCTTAATCCGGTCCATCGCGCTTGTCCCCGGTCAAGTGTCATGTCTGTAACAACCATGCCCTATCAGTATCATCAAAATCATCTCTTTTAATCTCTTCGGGCCTTCAGCCCATTTCGTGCCATCTCTTTCTACACTCTTTATCCTTTACCTTCATTTACGAAAAAAAGTGTGACGCAGTGAATTGATACGTTTGAATAAGTGCGTCGCGAATACACCTCTTTCTGCCTGTGTTTCGCTACGGTATAGAAAGTTCTCGCTCGTGTAGTTCTCGCGTTTCTTTCGCGATATCCAGGAAATTCTATGGATTTCTCGTGCGTGTTCCGGACGTGTAGTGCTGTGACCTAGTGAAGTGCTGTGACCTAGTGAAGTGCCCACCCGAGTGTCGTCTGGATACGGTTCTCGGCCTTCTTGGATTAGCTGCACCAGCTGTGGTGAGTACTGCCAATTTATTAATTATATAAGAACAATGTCAAAAGTCAAAGATAGGGCCACGTACAAGGAATCCCCGTTCTTGGATTCTGAAAATACGCGAAACTTCACCTTCGGCGGGCTGTATCGCGCAAACGGTTGGATCTACGGTTTTCTCGTTGAAATTTTTAAGGATCCCGTAGCGCAGAAACTCAGAATGGTCCATAGAAGAGGCTGGCACAGTTAGAATTGCCATAGGGCCACGCAGAACTATTGTTAAAACCTATCAACAATTTATATTTATTGAAAACACCATGAGAGTCAGTAATAATTACTGCATTGTAGTTCTATCCTATCCTAACCTATCTTAATCTATCCTAACCTAGTAAAGCCATATACAAGCGCAGCGCAGTATTGGCCTGTGTGTGATCGCACTCGCTCGTTTTTAATCTTGGTTTCGGTGAAGTGTCCTTCTCGAGGAAATATCTTCTTTAGATAAGTGTCTGTCAAGGAAGTATCTTTGGAACAAGTATCCCAGTACATGAAACTTCTCTATATTCAGTTTTCCACATTAAAAAAAAAGCATATTTTTAATAACTTTCTGTCTGTTAGTCTAAAGTGTTTGGCAGAAACATAGTTATGACTCATAATCGGACAGGAGAAGGACGACACGCATTTGATAACTTTCTTTATATAACAAAAACAATTGAAACTAATAACTGTTCATGTTCTTGACTTATTTAATTAATACAAAAATATATTTCTTCTATTTGTATTTTCAGTTTTTACATTTCCTTTCTTTGAATCCATTAATAATTATTTCGTCTCTGAAAAACTAAAACATTGATGTGCTTTTGAGTTGAATGTTAATACTTATAATTTCTCTTTTAATTTTCAAAAATGTGTTTCTTTTATTCTGTACTATTTTCATTTTTGACATTTTTTTTTCTCTGAACCTATTGAAAAACTATTTTCTGCTCGAAAAACTAAAATATTTATGTAACTTGGAAATTGAACTTGTTAGCTTATAGTAACTTAAACTTTTTTTTGTTAATATCACACTTGCATTTCCAGGTTTAAAGTAATTCCTTTTAGGTAATCCTCTAAAGTGTAGGAACAATACTCTGACACAATTCTTTTAATATTCGCGCAAACATCTTATATATTTTTTTATTCGTAGCTGATTTCTGACCCCCCATTAACTGGCTCAATTTGATTGATGAAAGATTTTCTTCCTTTTTAAAAGCATCAATGAATTTCCATATATTGGCATGAACCGCTGAAATTATAGATGAAAAGGCCCTGTGCCAGCCTTCAACTGAATTATTCTCTAAAGTGTAGGAACAATACTCTGACACAATTCTTTTAATATTCGCGCAAACATCTTATATATTTTTTTATTCGTAGCTGATTTCTGACCCCCCATTAACTGGCTCAATTTGATTGATGAAAGATTTTCTTCCTTTTTAAAAGCATCAATGAATTTCCATATATTTGCATGAACCGCTGAAATCATAGATGAAAAGGCCCTGTGCCAGCCTTAAACTGAATTATTCGTCCCGGGAAGATCATTTAACGTTGCCTCATACTGATTCCAGTGTTCAAGCTTG
>NW_014333409.1:0-16047 GCF_000341935.2 Cephus cinctus
TGGGCATGATATGTGGCGCCATCTCTGAGAGAAGGAGTGAACTTTCTCCGATAAAATAATTCCGAAAGTAATTCGAAATTCAGCTGTATCACGTTGGTACAGATAAAACTGCGATAGGGCACTTTCAAAAAATCCCTTTACTTTTTGCAACTTGCAGATGAAATGAAAGTAATGGCAGAGAAAATGCAGCATAGCCGAGAAGAGGTGTAGAAGCATAAGGTTGGAGGAGAAGGAGATGGATGCTGTTAGGACGGAGGAGAGTAAGAGAGAGACAGAACTCACTCGTACTCTGGGATATTCGCATAGGGCAAATTAATATCAACGTGTATAAGAGTTTCAAGATAATTTATTCAACAAATGCAATAATGATACAGTATACAAAGTACATATGTACATATATAGCTCGCGAAAGATTAGTAATATCAATGCCATTAGAAATATATTAAAATATATCACTACAATATAATATACGTGTGGTATGTTACATGCGCTACCACTTTAAACTTTTCTTTTTCAACAATAGGCTTTTTCAATAATTCTTGAGAAGTTCTATAGTTCCCGGTCTCGTTTTAAGAGTTGCTTTGGGAACCAGCGGTGAGTAGCGGAGAACCTCTGCCCGCCAAGCTACGCGGTCGTGTTCACATTTAGCTCGGCTACGACGGGATTCGCATTGTCGGCGGAGGCGATGATCACAAAATCCTACTGCCTGCTACTGCCGGACTCTTCTCCACGATTTAACGCCATGCTTTTGGTAGCGCCTAAAGTGACATAAAGCCGTAGCGTTGATTATCTCCTTATTACTTTCTGTTGCATACTGATTCATAGCTGACTTTCTGTCAGTATCAGTCAGTATTAATTATTAACGATTGTATCAACTAGTTGAGTGTTTGACATTTGTATTTAAAAGGAAGGTTAGTACATGTTTTTAAAATTATAAAAAATGTTTATCTTAATAAATAGTCATTAACATAGAAAATGACTTTTACAATTAAAAATTAACTGGGATATGGGTAGGTTAACTATAACAATTGGCAATTTTTATATGTTGTATTACTTTAGAAAAACATGTTTCCTAACAAATTTTTCATGTTTTGTATACAGACGTTATAGAGAAACTTTGAATATGAGCTCAGTCAAAGATACTGGCAAAGAAGGAACACAAAGTGACAATGTGTCAGTGGATAATTTGGAATTGGATGGAAATCTACGATGTGAATCTCCAAAACGTGGAACTACTCTGTCAACAAGTACAAGTAGTTTTGAAGCTTTAGATCCACATGATCCCAATCTTAGCCGTTTGGCAAATACAATGTTTCAAAAGACTGGAGAATATCTTCAAGAAGAGCTTACTGCGACTCATGCTGATTACCGATTATTAGAGCGCTTAAATAAGGAAGCCATTGAGAAGTATGCAGAGTTGAAAACCATATCGACAAATGTGGCACATTCATTAGATACACTAAATCAAAAGTATAAGAAACTTCAACCAGTACTGGATAACATTAATCAGATAGATGACAGTGTAACAAAATTAGAGCAGGCTGCATATAAATTAGCTGCATATTCCAAAAGACTGGAAGCTAAATTCAAGGAAATCGAGAAAGAGAACAGTAGCAAGTGAGATGTCGCTGTCTGTTTTGAAATATTTTAATTGCCACTGTACCCCATGGGTAAATATTTTCATATAATCTAAATTATGTGATATGTTATTAAAAGGATTTGCTTCATCGATATTCATGGAGTTCTAAATTCTTATTTTTAATACACAATTGCCTCCTTTGGTGCAATATATGGTCATAGGAATAAGATCTCTAAACAAGAAGGAATTCTGTATTTAGAAGTATCAATAAGTTATTAAATAACAAGGGTTCATATTTGTAACTAAAATAACATAAATGCTAGTATAGAGTAGAACTTTTATTATTGATGTACACGCGTATTATAATTTATACATAGCCGGCAGATGTGCAAAATCTGTATTCTATTATTTATTAATAATATAAATGTTACTATTGAATTTACTGTGGTTATACCATCAATGGCGAGCAATCAGAGATTGATGAATTTATTATCTAAGGCAGATAATAGAGATATGGTACATCACGTTATTAAATTAATTGTATCTACTAGAAACCGCAATTCAATTGGCCAAGTACTATAATTCAAAATTGAGTCTTTATTACGTCAAAAATTATGTATACAATTATGATAGCTTCCGTTATGAGGTAACAAATTCCATATTAAATAGAAGAAAACAAAAATAATCCGAATATTTATATATTATGTATACAATATATATTATATATTATGTATACTTATTCGTGTTTCAAAATGAGAAAAACATATCTGTACGAATCATCTGTCATATGGAAAAACTAACATAAATGGACATTCTTTTGTACAACGTTACTTGTGAAAAGTTTACCGTTAAATTTTCCTAAAATTTGACAAGATCAAGCAAGGACTTTCATATTCTGATTCGTGCAGCTTACGAGTATTGCACATTATTTCTAGTGTAAAAATTAACAATCACCGCCTATCGCCGTCGTGCACAACGTTCGAACAACAGTATTTAAATTATTTTAAAGAGAACCGAAAGTCACTTGAGTCACTAAAAAAAAAAGAAAAAATGAATTTATATTAACGATCAAAGGTTACTGCTGCTTACGTTGCGAATCAATTTAAATCATTTATTAATTGGTACAATGTGTTCGTTAAATGTCCAGCACTAAACGACGTTGTCGCTTTGCAATCGCATATCAGCCCAGGATTCCACTCGACGTTGTTAGGCCAGATCGTAAACTTTGTTTTCGGCACGCAACTTTATCGCACGAGAACTCTATTCACGATTCGGTTATGATACCGAGAGGTAGGACAATCTAGCCTGCATTTAGCTCGTCTCACAATAAGATCACACAGTTCTTAAAACACCGTCTGTATGATCGACGTGTTTCTGAATCCTGAGCGCATTTTCTCAACTGGCTCCATCAGCGTGCCTCCAGCCGTTTAAAGAATCAATCTAACAGTCAAGGAAATTTCCAGCCATCAATAGTTCCAGGGCGATTTCCGGTGCTATTGGGAATTCAGGAATTTCCGTGCTGCTGTTCGTGTAACGCACCTTGTATGTGAAATACATACAGACCTTCTGTAGTACGTGGGAGCTGTAAAGAAAAGTATCCATCTTGTATGTCTTTGCCTGTGATATTGAATGTGCAAAAAGAATTCCTGGGTATTGTTATGATACATACGGAATTTCACGAAAGTTAACTTCATTTGCCTCGTTTTCTGCAAACTGGCCAGGACCACTGAGCATGGCTTTGATTGTACCACTGGTCAGGGCATGCTCTCGTTTGACTATGAATTCATGACCATCGCTGCTTACAAGCTTGACGTACATAGCATCAGGACCTTCACATCCCCCATATACTGGACCTGATTCTTGCTGAAAATAATATTATAGTTTAACATAGCTATATTTGCTATAATAAAAGTGAAGAAGTCAAGTATAACTGCTTTATAGAATTGTTAGGGGGTAGGAGTGAAAAGGAGGCAAATATGCAATGTTAAATTAACAGTTATTCGAAGCAGAAATAATTGAATAGGCTGTGTGATAGGTACCGCATGCAAGTCAATAGTTGATTTTCCCCCTTCTTCTTCTCCCTTATCGTCAACATCTTCCTCATAATCGGGCTTCATATTATGAATAAAAAGGAATATTAGTAATCACTGTAATAGGGAAACTTTGGTGAATTGCAAGCCGTTGTAACTATGCTGCTAATTATCACTAGGTGCAACAGAATTTTATGCTTTACATACAAGAAAGGATGTGTATTTAGAGTTACAACAAAATACATACCTTCTCAGCGTGCATACTCATATCACCAGACATGACTTCTGTGCAGACTGACGAGCTGTTCTAGAGACAAACAACAAACTCCATAAATGGCTTACTCCTAATGAAAATTACACAAATATTTCCATGATTATTTAAACTGAGGAAGCCTATTGATAGAACGAGTAATGTAATATTTATTGTCGGAAGAAGCTATATGTATATAATAGATTATTATAAAACACTTTTTTTACAGGCAAATGCTGTTTGTTTTTTAAAATGCGTCTCAATTAATACTTTGACATTTATATTGTCGTAAATATATAATATTCTTGTACGCCAGAATCTAATTATTTATGAACAAGTCACTTACAAAGAAAATTAGTGTTATTAGTCATCAAATTTTGAACAAATATAGGTTACAAACGTTTATCATTGCTCGTGAAGTAGCATTGGTTTGCTTTAATGCTTGAAAATTAAATTGATATGCCTACCTAAGTAAATTGAAGGAAACAGAATAATTTGTTTATAAATACTGTTAAGGGAAAATAATACTTACGATAAAATGAAGCGAAACTCGACGTGTTATAAGCTGAAAACTGTTGAAGCTACCTAAGAAGGTAAACGAATATGGCTGCAAGGCGTCTGAAATATTAGGACAAATATCGAGTTCGAAAATTCTCGGATGCTTATTGGATGGAAAGAAAGTGCGCGAAAATGTACATCCGGTACCTAGTCCAACCCGAACAGCCCGAACTTGATCTGCACCATGGAATCTGTCAGGGATACGTTAGTAGTAAACAATATTGTTTCTCTTATAATTAATATACTCTTATAAATAATATCTCACATTCCATATAAGCCAAATTAGTTAAGAATATGCATAGATGATTTATTTTTATATGTTTCTAAATTTCTAAAATTATATTCAGTTTGCATCAAAGTTAATATTAAATCATTCTATTTTTTTAATTAAAAAACCTTTATGTAACTTTTGCTTTAGATGTTTACGAACAGCAGAAGATGTCTTGGATACGTTGCAACTGGCTAACATCGATGAGGCAGATTTAAATGGCATAACACAAATTTTACAATTTACTCCAAATAGTAATAAGAATTCTGATATTAAATTATTGGAATTGGATACTCATTTATTGAATGTACTTAATGAAGGAGACTGGTAAATAATTTTTATCATTTCTAATAATCAACTTGTTCATTAATTTTATAAGAATATTTTGATAGATACTCTACAGAAAATTGATTGACAGTTTTCATTAAGGATCCATAATTTAACAAATATAACATTACTGAATAAATAATTATTATTGCAGCTTATCATTTTGTGGTGAAAAGCATGAACCTGCAGTACTGTGCACCAAAGACAGAACATATGATATAAAGGAAGCAGAAACATCAAATTCCTGGATGTTGGTACCAAACTTTAAATTTGCAGAAGAAACACAAAGCAATGAGAGAATTATAGAGAGACGAGATGTAAAAGGAATCTACCATACATATTTTGAAGTAATTATTATTACCAATACTCTTAAATAGTGCCATGAAATATAAAATGCACTTCTACTGATAAATATAATTTTAGGTTCACAATTGCAAACCTAAATTGAGCAAGCTACTAGTGGTACTTGAACCTTCATCATTCAAAGGAATGGAGTATGAGCAAAATCTGGATCGAGGCACTTTGTATGATTGGCATAGACTTAAGAGTGAAATACAAGCCAGTGAAGAGGAGCTAAAAAGGGCACTGACTGATTATATGATCATTAATATCGACGGTATGTTAAATAACTATTTCAAGAGTGCATAACACTTTGCTAATGATTACATATATTATTTTTTAATTTATCAGGCTATTTCCGTCTAATATCTTTCGAATATGAAGCCAGAGCCCTTACACTAATGTTGGATCTCATAGATGAAAATTCTTGGGAACTCGATGACATTGACAAGGATGTTACATATGAATCTTTAAAAGAACTTATTCCTTGGCCTGTTTTCGAAGGATTATTTAATGCCTATACAGAAGTCAGTGAAAAAACTAAAAGCGACGGGACATCCTTGTACAGGTACCAGTTATTATAAATTTTGTCTAACTATTATTGTATTACTTTACGAGATACAATCTAATGACAATAATTCCATTAAAATATTAAAAAATTATGCAGATACAATGAAGAGAAAACATGCAAGTTTCTCGCCAAAGTATTATTGGCTGCTTGTCCAAAAAATGATTACAAAGAATTTATGGAGGCATGGCGTATAGGAACACCTGAAAGTAAGTTCAAAGAATACATACTTTCTATAAGCTTAGTATATTTTTTTAAATTTCTTAAGATATGGAACCAAAGGAGTCATATCTCAGCGGAGTAGCGCTGATTATATATAACAGTTCAAAAACAAGGAAAGAGGTGATATCATTCCCCTCCGTAAATCTATCAGATAACATAAACACAAGATTTAGCGAGCTCTTTAAAGTAAAAGACAAGTGGACTATCGATGAAATAACACCTTACGTATCGTAAGTATAGAATAAAACTGCATGACTCATATCTTTCAATACAAAAGTGTGATTTCACTTTCAGAGGTCTAACAACAGACAAATTAAATGTTAATGCTCTTTTAACCAAATACACGAGGTGTTCAAAAGTTAATGGAATTAAATATTATAGTACGAAACATGGTAAATAAAAATATATCTTTAAATCAATTTTTTATACTAAATAAAAAGCTGTTAATACTAACATTCTTTTTACTATATACCTATTATCTCCTGCACTTTATCCTCTTAATAAATGTTGAGCTAGTCACTGTCTATTTTAGATCTTCATAATTAGAACCGTTATACATATATGCACGTTACGTGACATTCATGATAATCTATTAAGATCACCAATGAGATAATGCCGGAAGTTCCACGATAAAGTGAAGGTGTGTGTATATACATCTGTTAAATGCTCGAGGACAGGAAACCATAAAATACAGATAACACTTACCGTGCAATCTCGAAAATTGAATCTTATTTAAATCATTCAATCATCAAGTTACTGCAGTTCAAGTTGCAGCTGACGCATCCATTATTTTGACAAGCTTCATTGAAGATAATAAAAACCTGAAATCGCTGATTAATGTACGTACTTATAGCAATTTAGCACGTGCGATTCAATATTGATATTAACACGCTCCAAAATACATAACTTTTTTTCGTTCTTGTAACACTGTGATGAACATCAAATATTAAGATCTTCTGCCGTACTGGTCAAAATGCAAATTCAAAGTCTTAGTAGATGAAATTAACAAACCGGTTAAACGAGCATAAAAACGCAAGATCCGAAAATAGTTTGGCGATCCAAGTGATAATACGAATTTCGTAGCCACTCGCACAACATGCAATTTTGACGTGACACAATTCATAATGTAATCTAGAACATGTACAGATATTTTAGAAATATTAACGTTGATGAAACATGGACAGTGATTATACTATGCGTACTAAGTAATCAGGATGTACGCATTAACAAAATAAAATTTTATTCGATAATAATTTATTAAGAGAATGATGATCGGCAGCCGCTTAAGCGGTTTTACACTGGAGTGAATATCGTTATTGATTATTGATATATTCGGAGTGTTGCAAGTTTATACGAATACTGAATATATCAATCCAGTAACAATATATCATTTAAGCCGTAACTCATCTTTCGGCCCTTTTCAAGCGCTCTCATTACTGTTTTTTCTTATGAAATCATTTTTATACAACTATGAATGTCATGGTTTTTTTAATAGCCGCATACGCGGGGGTCATCATAGCTTTAGAAATTAATAATGAAAACAAAAGTAAGAACAAGAATTCAACAAGCACGTAGTACGTGAGAATATAAAAGAAAGCTGATGGAAATTATGCTCAAAGAAAAGATCAATTATCGTATAGAGGCTTTATTATTAAGGGCACTAATTAATATCGTTATAGAATTGATATATCCGTTACACATATATAATGTAAACAGTGTAACGAACTGAGAAGATCAATGCAATAAGGATGGGGTTCATCCTTACCGCAATCATCTTCTCATCTCGTCAATCCTTCACGCTGTTTAGATTATACTTAGGTTCTTAGTTAGTTTCGTCGACCTCGGCTTCCTGTTCTTCGTCGAACTCTGCATCCTCATCAGCCGTAGCTTCCTGGTATTGTTGATATTCGGAGACCAAGTCGTTCATGTTGGATTCAGCCTCAGTGAATTCCATCTCATCCATACCCTCGCCAGTGTACCAATGAAGGAAAGCCTTTCTCCTGAACATAGCAGTAAACTGCTCAGAGATGCGCTTGAAGAGCTCCTGGATGGCGGTGGAGTTTCCAATGAAGGTGGCGGACATTTTAAGTCCACGAGGTGGGATGTCGCACACAGCGGTCTTTACGTTGTTGGGAATCCATTCAACGAAGTAGGAGCTGTTCTTGTTTTGAATGTTGAGCATTTGCTCATCGACTTCCTTCATGGACATTCTGCCACGGAAGATGGCGGCGACGGTGAGGTACCTTCCATGACGAGGATCGCAGGCAGCCATCATGTTCTTGGCATCGAACATCTGCTGGGTGAGTTCTGGTACAGAGAGTGCTCTGTATTGCTGGCTGCCACGGGACGTAAGAGGTGCGAATCCAGGCATGAAGAAGTGGAGACGAGGGAAAGGTACCATGTTTACGGCGAGTTTTCTGAGATCAGCGTTGAGCTGACCGGGGAACCTGAGGCAGGTAGTGACGCCAGACATGGTGAGGGAGACCAGATGGTTCAGGTCACCGTAGGTGGGGGTGGAAAGTTTAAGGGTACGGAAGCATATGTCGTAAAGGGCTTCGTTATCGATGCAGTAGGTCTCGTCGGTATTCTCCACGAGCTGGTGAACGGATAAGGTGGCGTTGTAGGGCTCGACAACAGTGTCGGAGACCTTGGGCGATGGTACGACGGAGTAGGTGTTCATAATTCTGTCGGGGTATTCCTCACGGATCTTGGAGATGAGAAGGGTACCCATACCAGATCCAGTACCACCACCAAGAGAGTGAGTGAGCTGGAATCCCTGAAGGCAGTCACAGCTTTCAGCTTCCTTCCTCACTACATCGAGGACAGAGTCAACAAGCTCGGCACCCTCGGTGTAATGACCCTTAGCCCAGTTGTTTCCAGCACCGCTCTGACCAAAGACGAAGTTGTCAGGGCGGAAAATCTGTCCGAAGGGTCCCGATCGTACGGAATCCATAGTGCCGGGTTCCAGATCGACGAGGATGGCCCTGGGCACGTATTTGCCACCAGATGCCTCATTGTAGTACACGTTGATCCTCTCTAGCTGAAGATCGGAATCTCCGTGGTAGGCACCAGTCGGGTCAATGCCATGCTCGTCGCTGATGATTTCCCAAAACTGCAAACAGCAAAAATACAATCCATTAGTGATCAATCATATCTCAAGCCCATAAATCAAACATCATCCCCTCAGAATTATTCCCTCCTCCAATTCTTTATCCATCAACCCCATTCCTTTCCTCATCATCCTCAAAGTTCTCAATCCGATCATCGACTACCACCCATTTCCTTTTCACCACCTAGACTTAACGAATCGCTTGAGTGCCAATCGAGACTAATTAGCGATGTAGAGGTAGTCGCCGACCAAGCCGGCTCCCGGTCAGCTACACTCGAGCGCGCATAAACCTGGCTCGCCATTCCATGCCGGAATGAGCTATCAACCTACCCAGCAACCTGCTTGCCTGTCTACTTACGTCTCTGTCTCTTAGCCATAGTTCAAAGACCTCGGACAAATAGATATTTCTAGAAATCGAACCGCTGAACTCCACGAGACCATCAGGTATCTACTAAGGTCTTTCAAAGTGTCTGTAGTTAAGTATCGTGTTGTTTACCAATGCAATCTACTGCCCTAAGGCTTTGGGGCACCAGCCAGCCTAGATAACGAAATGTGAAGTGTCAGTTCGACACCATGTGTCGTATAAGGAGACACTAGGTATTAACTGTTGACCATATAAGAACATCCACTGGTAGTGGGAAGCTACCTCGTCGACTGGTCCCCACTCTGGTTCAATCCATTCCCAGTGTAATACATTACTGCAAGATATGAGTCACCAATGTCACCGCTATATATAGAGATGACCGTAAACTGACACGATTGGATAATTAACATAATCCCGCTTCTACCACTAATATGTCACCTATCCTAAGTGCAAACTACACAAACTTAAAATCTATGAAAATCATTCCTTTCTTCAAAGAATTATTACGGTGCCGGCAAAAAGGTTACAGATTTTACCGTTAATCCCATCCGTTTACACCATAGACTATAGTGCATTGTACTATAGATACAGAGGTACAGTACCAATAATAAGTATAAAGATACAATAGTGCTTTAACTCAATGTCTATTTTTGACTTTCCGAACAGCTAAGATTTAAATTGCATCAGATAATTATCGATAAAGAGGGCCTAATCAGTGCTTATATCGTTTCTACAATGCAATCTATCTAAATTCTTAAAGTAAACAGAAATTATTGTTTCTCGTAACTGTCAGAATGTCGTCCAGCGGGATGGCAACCACTGGGTACACATCTGCCTCGGATCCTTTGTCAGCTACTGAGCAGCTGTTCCGAAATTACTTTTCCTGAACTTTCAAGTCATGGAATGAGCAAACGGAGGGCTTCGTAGGAAAAGAAATTTTCCGTCCTACGGTCATGGAACCAATTTTGAATAGAGCTTCTGGTTGCCTGGATGAAAGTGTATGCTAAATATATATGCAATGTAGCAGAGGAGTCCGTGCGCACGAAACTGGCCAGTAACCCTGGACGAAACGATCAATACACCTGGACGGCCGACTAGAGGTAGGTATACTATACTGTATCTCTAGGCCACAGGAAAATGGCGAGAGGATGTATTTTACTTTATTTGGCTGCGACTCACGAGAGCCACGTAAGAGTTGTTGTCCTTGATCTCAAACATATTATCCCTGCACGGTTCTTAATCATTGCATAAACGTGAAATTCTCAATAAATTTTCAATAACGGATAACAGCGTGACACACGGTATAACTAAAAAAAATTATATTACTTCCAACACGGGAAGATGGAAAGTCTAGACAACGGACAATGACTTAAAAGTATCCTTGAAAACTACCAACCGTGAAAATACGCCATTCTTTAATTTCCCGTGTCTAACAATATTTTATTTTAACATGTTACGACCTATCTAACATATACAGAGAATAAATAAGCCGTCATATAGATAAAAAGATTATTCACTGATACAAGGTAATGTAAATTCCTTCGGATATCCTTGTTACTTTTTATACAGCCTTAAAACTGCTTCTTTCATCGGTTAACAAAGTGTTACAATGTTGTTAAAAAAATCTTAACCTGCCATTAGATTCATTTTTGGATAAGAGACACTGTATTGTAGAATAAATAGTCTGACGTCGATAAGAGCATTGAGAAACTTTCAAATAGGAACACAGTCAGATTATGAACCCCTTCATATACAGAGGGTTAAAAATTACAAGGATAAAAAGACAAGTTTCAAAACTACCAAAATATGCTTCAACAAGGAGACGAGAGAAGAGGTGCGTGCGCAACCGCTCGATGCCATTGCCGCATCTACACACTGGTATGCTGGCTTCAACACAGGACGCCAAGATAAGCCACACCCAGCCATATAGTGTTCACGACCTACACGTCTGTTTTATATTTTTTACAAGATGTTAGTAGGATCGTGAGATTTTATAAGTAGCTTGATCACAATTTCAATTAGTACAGTTACAATAAGGATCCCTAATTAAACAAAAAAAACAAGAAAGAGGTGCGAGCGCGGATAACGACACAGTCTCATTTGAGAACAAAAAACCGTTACACCGACCGTTTGCCGGCCGGCGCGTCCTGTCGCCATGATAGTCTACACTCTGGGAAAAAATTACTACAATGTTTCTCCACTGTGTTAATTACGATTGGATCTTATTGTGGTTTTCGAATAAATTCCTTCAGGAAAATGTAATCGAAGCTATTATGGTCAATGAGAACATTTGTAGAATTCCTACAATGATTAAAAATGATAAGCGTGTGAAACGCTTGTATAGGAAGATGCACTTGGAAAGATGAATATACTATATGGTCTGATACTTGCGACTGATGAACCCGAAATGTTCTCAAAGTGAGTAAGAGACGTGAATCTAATCGTAAACGTGTAAAGAGACAGTATGAGTGAATCTCATACCCCATTAAAAACAAAAGGATATCCCACTGGTTCCCAAGAGTTCATACACAGTATCTAGTGACTCGAATAAAACAAACAAATATCGCATTTCGACTTACCTTAGCGCCAATTTGGTTTCCGCACTGGCCGGCCTGGATGTGCACGATTTCCCTCATGTTTTATGCGTTGACTGGATAACTCTCTCGTACGATCAAAGTAGAAGTCTTACTGACGAGATCTAACACCTCGCGAGAGCCAAGAAACGAATATGCGCTAGCAGCGGCGTCCGTTACAGATTTTCAAGCCCCTGACTGGCTGTGGTGGGGCGCAGGAGGTTGATCGCTGGCAATGCTCTGATTGGTCCTGCATATCCCCACTACGGTAACTCGCGACGTCGCGGGCGACCGTGTCGTCAGTGCCGCCAACATTACCAATAACTACCTAGATTGGATTGCTGTTGCCATCTCCAAAAAATCTTCAAAAAATTCATGGCCTGCCGTAATTTTGTCCTTTTCGCACATAAGACACAATGATTTGGCAGAGAATATATTTGTAGTTTAATATCTCCGTAGAAAATTCTTTCTTTTTTTTGTTTTTGTTTTGTATTATCGTACTGGGATTACGCAGAGTTACTATTGATTCGAAGTTTCCCAACTAAATTATTCCACTTGATGTGATGATGCAAACCGATCTGATAATAAAATTCAATAATTTTTATTGGATTTGACAATTTTACGTCAAAACAATTGCATTTTAAGATTCCCATGTGAATATAATAGCGTCTAATGTATCTGTGTTATGAGATAGAAACTTCAAATTTTCTAGTATAACCATTAGCGCATTTTGGAAACTCTTATGTCCGTTTTGTTCAGTGAAAGGCCATCGCTAAGCGGATAATCCTAGATTCGTTATTTTATTCACTACTCGAGGATACAGATAAGAATTGATATTCTACACGGCAGGGATAAAGTCTAGGGACATTAGTTCTGTTGGTCATGCAAGCTGCATTGCCGTAGGCCGAAATCGACGCCTACGAAAAGTTAGCTGACACGAATACTAAACTGGCCAGTATACTATGTGTATATCTATATATGTGTATATATATGTATATAAACGGTCATATAGTGTACAGATCTTTTACCACGTAAAAATAATATGACGAGGATACGAGTCATGCTTAAAAACAAACACGAAGAATAGTAAGACATTTTCATGAACTATTTCCATATTTCTTGTGCCACCTGAATATTTATACATATATAAAAACAATGATTCTAATGAACCTAACTACTCACTAGTACTCAGGACTACTTCCTTCTACGCTTGCAGTGAACTAATCATCGTACATACGCGTGGGCATTCACAGAATTAAGAGATCTGTTGACTGTATACGTAATACGTGAAAGATTTATCTCTAAACGTATGATAGAGTTTGGTCAGAGATTTATTACATTAGGTCTTCTCCTTTGAAACTTTCAGATACTCTACGCTATTCTTAATCATTCCATGCAAAATGTAATAATCTTTTGGATATATTAGCGGTGACGTATGCTTAACGACAAGGACAGATTATTTTGAATAACTGACAATGCAGAATAACGAGCGTACTTATAGATATAATCGCCTGGTGATAAATGAAAAATTTCAACAGTTTTGGAATCTCTTTTTGTTAATCTTATTTAAATCGTAGTTGGAAGATGATGATGCGTTTTGGTATTGTATTGTCTGAAATTTCACTCTGTCGGTAAATAGGAATGGTATTATGGCCATGTGAGGTGACAAGTTCAATGCTTTTATTTCCACCCTTACTCACTATTCAATACGTTGTCGACCCTAACCTATACAGCATAAGAGGTCGATATGTGACTCACCGTGACAGGAACCCTTGGGATGTAAAACTGT
Source organism: Cephus cinctus (assembly GCF_000341935.2). Classification (NCBI taxonomy): domain Eukaryota; kingdom Metazoa; phylum Arthropoda; class Insecta; order Hymenoptera; family Cephidae; genus Cephus; species Cephus cinctus. The sequence continues at coordinate 13,977 of NW_014333409.1, forward strand.
AATTAATGCCATAGGGATTCCGTGGAGAAGGTGATGGCTTGTTCCTAGACATCCTGTCTGAGAGTTTATTTCTCTTTTATCATACCATACTGTGTGTTATATTGTTAGCTCTTTTTTTATGCGGAATTCGACTCGGATTAATTGTGAAGAAATATCAACACATTTCCTGTCGACCAACGGTGTAGGTAGATAACAAATATACAGTAGTACTCGTCATATCATGTATATTTATATGTAGAATTATAATTTATCATTGATTCGAGTATCGTGTTATTTTTATCGATCTTATGCAAAGACAATGTAACGTGGGCGGATTGGATTTAGACAGGAAAAAAAACTAGAAACAGAAAAAGTCTATAAACTGGTCTGTAACTGAAATAAAATTTTGTAGGTGTTAAGCTTCTGTGTCTTTGGGATAAAAGTGGGTTTGTTTTTAATGGAAATGCAAGAGCAAGTGGGTCGATTTATAATAATTATGTATGTAAACCAGAAGGGAAACAAAGGGTAACCCTGAATTTGATCTTCGCACTGAAATATACCTACATACTACAGAATCCTCGCTCTTTGTTTCAGCCTACACGTTCATTCAATTATAGATGCCGATCACTGCGAATGTCGGGCCCACAGCTAGAGGGCCCTGAATAAAAATGACGTTGACGTTTCATTCGCTAAAATGGTACACGTCGCCGAAAAGTCATTCCCCCACGCAAAACGCCTCCGTTGAACTTGATCCAATCTCGGCAGCCATGTACTTGAATTGCCAATGGTCAACGTCAAATCAATCCGGAAAGGTGAGCCACTGTTGCAGGATAGAATTGCAAGGATGCGGCCTCAAATGGTATCTGGTGCGAAGTCATTGGTTGAATGACCCCGAAAACTCATAACTGGAATCATTAAAAACTCCATTTGCACATTCATAAGTTATTAAATGAAATTAAAGGTATAAAAATATCAAACTAAATATTCCAATTCGTATCTAAAAATATTTTTTTTAGATGTGATAACAACTCCTGGATGGACAACAGAACGGAAACGACGATTCTACCTCCGTGACTAGACAATCAATGTCGAGACGTGCTTGTACAATAGACTTGAAATATTGGAATTATTCAAGCTCATGGATATACAGTCTAATACTTAAAAAATATTTACAACCAGCATAAGCACAGAGGAATCTATATGTACAGCTTTACATACAAAATATATACAAGCACTTTCTGTATGAATTTAGCCAATTCTAACATCCGAGGAAAGAATATATCATATCCAATGGAGTCCATTCGTTCCTACAATTTCCCAGGAATAATACAAACATATAATGAAAGTACGTACATACGTAGACTGTCTCTTCAAATAAGTATATATACCTTAGCTCGCATTAATGCATATTCTTTCAGGTCTACACTTTGTTACAGTCCAGGAACAATCTTACACGCTTTCCATGTGCTCCTTTTGATAGACTTCAGAGAGAAGCATAAACATACTATATGTAGTATCATATCCATGAATCAATTAATAAACGAAGAAGGATTATTTTCACCATAGTGAAAACGTCGCTCTTATAAAAGACTCAATATCTGTTTCCTCTTCGTGACAATGTCATAGTTCATTCGCGTATCTAAATCAAGATTCAAGTCTTTGTAGGCTCATACGATACGTATATAGATACGTGTAGTGTTTTATAATGTTGCCTCCTTATACTCAGTGCAAGAATGGCGATTATGGGAGAGAGAAAAAGATATAGTATGCATGCGGTAATGTATTACGTATTGCAGTACGCCAGTCTTCTCGTCGTTACCATGTATGGATCAGAGTCTCTCGGTAAAAATGATTCGCGGTGGTTCTCTGAGACTTGTATACACGTATGTTACTACATATGTATACTCCTGTGTACATAGTTACGGTAAAAGGCGTACTGGTAACTGGAAGATCATCGGCAACGCATTCTTGGACTTGGAAGAACGTGCTAAATACAAGTCTTGATGTCACACTTTGATTAAACGCCAAACAAGTATTTTATAATATATAAATATAAAATTCTTTAATTATACGACTTTATATACCTTCTTTT
>NW_014333409.1:16104-40618 GCF_000341935.2 Cephus cinctus
CTTTATATACCTTCTTTTTTTCGGGTGGGGGGGCGGGGGGGATTTAATGAATTTACGTCTTCGATACAGAGAAAGTCTTTCTGCACACGAAATTTCTGGCGAAGGAGAAACTTCGTGGGAATTGATGGGAAAAATTATATGTAGTACCTTACTTCATTTTGATATTGACAGATTATGAGGTAAACGTCAGACCTTATATTCCACAGGAAACTTCGGCATGGAATCATTTGAATATTTGAAAATGCCACTGTAGCAATTGGTATTACCGCCAGATATATATCCACAGCTGGACTAGATAAAAAAGTCATATAGAAACTAAGAAATATTTTTGAAATAAATTTTTTTTTTTAAAAGTCTGACTTTCAAAAATAGAATATATGGTTCAGAACTGAAGCTGTATGGAGAACTCAGGAAACTTTTCTTCTTGCTGTTCCAAGTCGGATAGGGGACATCTGTAAAAATAGAGTATCTTATCTAACCACATCCTTTCCATTTCACATCTAATTCTTGAAGAACAATCTTCTATTGGCTCCCTTATAAGATTGTATAACGTGCAACAGGACGTGTATGTACGGGGTAGGAGCATGCGAGGATACGCTTGACCAGCTGTTCCATGCCCATTGTCCTTTATTGGCTTTGCTATTAAGCGACGTATAAGCGACCAGTGACATCATACCCGTTTTAAAGCGGCGACGCGTTGCCGTGAAAAACATTCAATAGCTACGAAAGAAATTCAATAGAAAAATTGTTCGATGAGAATTGTCTGGCACTCGTTAATTTAACGATGCAGGTTGTAAATAGCTGGAAAAAAAAAGAGAATGGAAAAAATGTTAGAAGAAAGTTCATAGCATAAATGGTACCGCACGTGTACGTGATTATTAACACGGATCAAGGCTTCACCCTTGAACCCAGTGTACAAGGTTTTACGGAATGGTGTAAAACCACCCTGAATATGAAGAGGGTAGACGGCAGGCAGTGAAACAAACCTCATCCCAGTCGACTCGAACCGGCGGACCTCGCCTCGTATTTATCGATCTCCAGCGACGCCTGTACGACGCCGACGTCGACGAACATGCACGAAAGTGTCCTGTTACCGGGTTGCCGAGGGAAAATGAAGCGAAGCCTTGGGAAATGCCTGGTTGAGGGTTGAACGACATCGGACGTGCAATCGAAGCTAAGATGATAAGAATTTTTTTATTGTAGTAAAAAATGAAAGTTCAGTTTGAGATATGAAATGGAGAAGGTTAGGCATAGCTAAGTATGTTAATGTATAATTTCAGTAGTTTTCGTTCGTTCCAGGCAGACTTTTGTAACTACCTGATCTTATTGAAAGATAGACTGAGGTTGGGCTCAGGAAAATGAGCTCGTTTAGGTATAATGTCCAATTAGATGAAAGGATCGATGGCTGGTGTATGTCTAAGTACTATATAGTCCTGGCCAATGGAGCGCGCTGTGGTAAAATAATTTATTTAGCAGGAGCAAGGGCCCCAAACATTTTTCCTGAAATTGGGGAATACTTCCGAGAGCGTTATAGCTCGCAGGACGCACTTAGATTAACGAGGGTATAGGTGGAAATATAAATTATGTATGGCCAAGAGGAATAAGGAGAGCATATTAATTTAGTAAACGGATTTTTCAGATTCTCTTATACACAATCAATCATTTGAAATGATTTATCATTGATCTGATAAAATTCAAGAGGTAGATAAATATTTTTATTTATTTAGCACTTCGTTGAAACTACCTTCACAAGAATTCTTATAGTGAATAAATGATCTGGTAAGATCAACTTTGTCGAATATATTCGTTATGATCTAAATGACTCAAAAATGAATACTCATTATTGATCGATATTTTTTTCTCCTCGATAACAGTGACTTTCTACAATAAATTTAAAAAACAAATAATACACCGACATACATTCGTTTTGGATAGGCCGTTATTCGTCAAAAGTGTAACTGGTCGAAACCACCAAAAGCCTTTTTAAATTAACCGCCATAAACCGTCTTACTAAATCCTACAGTGCTAATTTACATCGATATATATCTCGAACCTGTGCCTGTCACTTGTGCTGCATAAAGGCGTTTCGACACCGAAACGAAACAAACTGTAAACAAGCTCGAGTGACTTATTCAATTAGCCAACCACGATTACCAAGTAGGTACCAATCCCTAAAATTTATCATTCAATTCAATCAAAGCGTCATGATCACAATCGATAACAATCCCACGAGAAATATGACGTTCCAAGATTCCAAGTATGGTGTCCGCGACGGAAGACGCCAATACAAATTTCTAGTTCGCCAAGATCTATTTATAAATTATCTGCCAACACACGCGAAGTGCCTAAAAAGTATTAAACGAAATTGCATCTCATAAAGTATCATGAGAAACGAGTGTAGTAGATCGTTTAGGAGAAGCGGAATACTGTACGTATATCGAGGCCAAGATTTTGACACGCGGCCACTTTCTCGGAGACGATCGATAGCAGCGCCAGGGCCGCGTGCACTCGAACTTCCGTACAAGGCCTCGTCCTCTTCGTTCCTCTTCGCACGACTCTTCGTCTCGACGCCACTCCTGTCTGCACCTCCTCACTCCTCGCCACGACGTATTCCCGCCCTGATGCCGTCGACGTCGACCACGACGGTGACAACCACGGCGTTGGGTCTCCTCGTCCGGGCTGAGTCATACTCCTGACTATAGTGTAACTCACGCACTATTCTCTCACGCACTCTCCCGTGTTGTTAGGTACCAAGGGAAATTGCTGTTTACTGCAGCACGACGCTTAGATGACGTCATTTGTACGACTGATACACGTTTACCATTGATATATGGATCCCTATTTGCCTTAAAGGGGTTGGTGGATTGTGAAATACGTTTCCCTCAAAGTGAGTTTAAAGAAAAATAAAATTATACATATATGTAGTACATTTTTGTTTGGTATGTGATGTTCTGTTTAATGTTTTAAAAATTATTAAAAATGTGAAATTTAGCCATAAAAAATAAAGAAATTACTTTCGTCCTACTTTCCACAATATAATTATTAACGTCTTAAATAAATATAAATATAAAATAAAATTATCGTTAACCAATAATAATATCGTTTTTTTGCCAAAATGGTAAGTCGAGTATATCTGCCTTGGATATGATAAATCCGCGTCATACTTTATAACGTCAAATATGAACTGTACAGAGCAGTAAAGTTTACTGCAGTACATCTACTTTTGGCAGCTTGAAAGTATCGCTGAAAGAGTGTCGAAGAAGATGGCCTGATACAATAAAGTAAATCAAGTAAATCGAGTTCAAGTACCCGGAGCATATAAGTATGACGACGCCTACGTTAACTGAGATATATAAATGAAGATCTTATAACGTAATACGTAATACAGAACGCATAAAAGGAGACAGACTGTAGAAGAAAAGAACAATTTGTGGTTGAAGTACATTTGGATACCAACTATAGAAAAATACGTTCAATATAAATGTCTCTTATGTTTCATTATACCCATAAACATGTACAAAGTACTCTCTTGGTTATTGACCATCTTGAAAATTTTATTGCCGGATGTTCAGAATTATTTGTATATAGCTATATGTTAGTCTTTGCTGTATAAACATGAGGAACTAAATGAGGTACGAAAAGAAACATGGGATCCAATGATCAATATATCCATGGCAATACTCATGGTGTCCTATAGTACGCTATACGATATAGGTATACAAGTCTAGTTTAACAATGAACGGGTTAATGTACAGGTAGTGCCAAAACGCTTTGGCCCACGGTTACACTTAATTACATTACGCCTAACGAGGCTGTCTCGTTAGCGAGCAAACGCAATGATCCTTGGAGAGAAAAAGGTGAAGAGAGAAGGAGCGAGGGTTTTAAAAAAAACTTATGGCGTATCCGTACGTGTATTTTACACGACCACGCTCTCCCTCTCTCCACTGCCAGTGAAAGAGGGAAAAAGATTGCGAGGAGAGGTAGAGTCTCGACTCAGCTCGACTTGAATCCAGGCGAGAAACGTACTGGCCATATTCGGCTGCACCCGCCATCATTCTACATTCTACCTTTTTTTTCTTTTACCTCTTTCACTTCTCTCCTAGAATTCACCTATAGGGATTTTCAGGTGAGTCAGGACATGCGCACTTTACATGCTACCTGTGCGCAGACCACGAATTGTGTCAGATCGCATGTAATTCCTCCCTTGGATATTGTATAAATACTTTTCCTCTCCTCGGATCTCATTTACTTTTTATTCGCAACTCCTGGCAGGCACGTGACGGAAGAGCCACGTTAAATAAATAGAGACAATTAGAGGGAAGTAATCCGTAACGAGCTGTCTGGGTTTAATCCATTTAATAGCCACACGCCAGCCCAGCCCTATGTTCTTGTATATGGTAGAATTATTTTATACATTCACTGCTCTGAGGTTGGATAATATAATTTTTAATATGACTTTAGACATCTTTCATCCTTCCTCAACTCGATTTTTTCATCCACTTTCCTTTTCACCCTCTGCGATTATTTTCTGATCCTTGTGTTATTCATGGCACATCATACCGGTAACCTTTGAACTTTAGATACGCAGGGTCATTGATCTCTTTTTTATGGTTACACTTTTATAGTCTATCTTTATCTATAGCATCGAGTCGTACACCTTATTGACTGTATCTCAATCTTATAAGGGGTACAGTAAAAAAAGAAAGTACAGAGTGGGCTCGATGCTTCTGGCTCAGACTGAAAAATAATTATGTAGCACACTCCACTTTCTACAGAGTGCAGACTGGATTTCACGATGTACATACCAGCGGCGAGACATCAAGATAAAAAATACGAGCGAAATCGAAAATCTCATCCTCTCGACCAACAGTGACACCCGTGTACATCGCCATTGTCAAAGGGAAAGGATGTCACCAAATTGCGAAATTGAATTCGGCTTTACTTTTCAGCTTGACCAAAGTTCCACGGTTGTTAAATCTTCAGTAAGCCGTAACTCGGCTGATAATACCTGAACATAAATTAGCATGCTAATAAAACGTGACAGGCAACCATTTTATATTTATGGTTCATCTATGTAGAATGCCATGCTGCTCCCTTAACTTACGTTTGGATTACAGTGTAGCGGTAATGGTAGCTACAGACACGCCTATACCGGAGGCAGCACGATTTACTCCAGCGTATCGAGATATAACGGATCCTATAGCTTAGATATAGGATGAGGGAAGGAATCGATTTTGTCCAAGCTGAAGCGCATTGCGGACATCTTGGCTCCTTGGAGAAGCGAAAATCACGAACTGCCTAGGCGATTTTTTCACACGTCCACGTAGTAGCTGCGACTGACCTCTCTGTGTATCACTGCTTCTTTCACTTAGGACATTCTGCAATATTTATAACAATACATATCACAATACCATTGTTAATTAGCAGACTTAGACACGAGTCTAATAACCCTGTATAATGTATACATACCGTTAGAATCCATATAAGAATTTTTGCCTGTAGCAGAGTTCACTTATCCAGCATATACAAAGCGTACTATACTTATGATTATACATTAAAAAATTCAGCTACCAACTGTAATAATACTAGTGACATTTTATCGGCCACGGCACGTGATCGTGTTTGTATTAAAAGGATTAATTATTCCAAATTAATGCCATGCATGTTTACCAAGAACTGTACGACGACTTGGGTGACCCTGGGGACATGCGGGATGACCTAATGTGAGAAGTAACTTCGATTTCTTATTAGATTTTCCTGGCGTACATCATTCACACTCCATTGAATTCTGTAAGAGGTAATATAAGTGGGCCAAGTACGCACGGATGGACACTGAAACAGTAATGAACATTATTTCAATGTCTTTTGACAAACTGCCAATTAATTTTCATTTATATATGTAATAGAATATCTATGTTCTTTACAATGTGCAGAGACAGGAGAAACTGTAAGGGCGTGTCTGTATTCTTAGCACCGTATCAGCTTCTATACCTTATCCAAGGCAGGATTCCTTATGCATGGCCATACGCGACCATGCGTTACCACGCACTATACACATAGATCAGTGATAGGTATGTACCTACGTGCACCAGGTATAGCTACGTAAATGCATGTCTCTGGGATGATTTAGATAGAAGAAATAAGTATAAGGCTACCTGATAATGATTGTAGATAGATGAATAATATGTTCATTGAAGAACCTGTAGGTGTACGAGGACCAAGTTATGGTGGGCTTGTTAGTGGTGGTACTGATTAAAATTTTGGCTATATATCCAAAACCATTTTGGAAAGAATTATACGATAATCTTGCACCACCTACACTCTCCACGATTCTCCTTTCTTTATTTTATCCGGCGACCGGTTATCCCACGTGTGGCCTTATGCCACGTCATTCATTGATCGCACTCTGTCGCCTGCGCCAAGTCGATTCACGACTTACAAGGAAATATCATGAAGGCGACTGCCCTTCGATTTTCGAGAAACTTACTAGATGCTTTTTTTTATATTTTACTTTACTTGAGATTTACAGATGCCCTCCGAGTTTAGGCACGTTCTGTGCCATTGGAATTGAATTTCAGGAACCGGAAAGTATTGTCAGAGGTAGAAAGTTTTATCAAACTTCATTTCTTTTTAATATAGCGCCAAATTGAATCCATCATTCTCAAGTATTTTAAGTCCGTAATGAGACTGGTATGTGTATGGTTAACTGGCTTCAGCATCGAACGTTGAACTGGAGCGTTCCGGAAGCGACGGGTGTGTCGGAATACGCGTCCATGCTGCATCCTTTTTGCAATTTTAATTTCAAATAACGAGCAGACCTGCAACACACAGACGATGTATTAAATATCGGTGCCGATCCTCTTGGAAACTAGTTGATCGTTCACCGAGACGTTCTTGGAAGAAATTCCAGTTTCTGAATGATATATATAGTATACATGGCTGTATATGATCACAGCATGATCACTTGATCACAGTGATCGTATTCTCCATTATTATCGATCATTAGCTTTCAGTCCGCGTTCAGGTCTCACATGAGGTAGTTAAGCTGGTGAGGCAATAAAAACTCTGTAAAAAATTCATGACAGTAAAGATTCATGGTGAAGGGTTTAAAAGTCTCTGGTAACCTGAACATTTGTTTTTCTTACTTTGTCATCATCGCTCTTAGTTCTACGATATGGTGGATACGTGTTTATGGCAACCACAGTATGTTCATAAGCTGTTCAGGTGGCTGCCAAGAAGAACTGGACTGGTCTGGCATTTTAGTATTAGGGTATTTGTTGAATACCTGGGACAATGTTTTACTGGTTCGATAAACAGCGTCAAGACGCTTTTGTCTTCTGCAGGATGCGGCCTGTTGTGTTGAACGATTAAATAAATCTATTTTCGTTATACCTATCACTCAGCTCCATAATCATATTCAAAGTATAAAAGACCAGTGACGTAACCCTGTGCAAAACTAGCGCCACCAACCGGTAAATCGTGGCGGATGAGATTGTTGCAAAATTACCACCGTATGGTATGATACTTGTTTTCGTTTTATCCGACTGATGTCACAGTTTATTGGTTTATTGTGTTGAAATAAATTAATGGGGGATTGCTTTATTTTGGGTAGCTTTGAATACAGGAAAGGAAAGTGTCGTTTACCCTTGAGAGAATCAATGACGAGTATATTCAGTATAATGAAATGATTTCGATGACTTTCGGTTATTGCTGTAGAGATAACGTTATATTTTTAAAATATTTATTTCAGAACTACACGATAATGATAAACAGAACGAAAACGAATTACAAATTCAATTGTTACGTACGTCAGTGTTAGATGTTTCAAGTCAACATATATTATACTACATGTAAAATAAATAATTGTTTTCATCAAAAATTGAACTACACGATAATAAAAGTATTTAATGTATATGCGTCATTGAGATCAGTGACTACATGGATTTTTCAGTGGCTTGTCTACAGTGAGATAAAAAATAGCAGTGAGGACAATAAATACGATAGTGTAGTCACGTTAATTTGATTGAATAATACAATAATTTTAATGGATCGGTCTTGTTGTATTCGCTGAATTTATTTCGATTACGAGATTCCTCTCGTGATTTTTATAAGAAACGACGCCTGAGCGACGATCTACGTGCATCTGGGACGCATATTTTTCGATTCCTTTTATTCTTAAGAATAGCAATAATAATAGTTATAGTAATAGCAGTAAATGAGCCGATAAAATTTTTGAAATGCACTTATCATGAGTCTTGTTGAGTACGATTGAGGACCCTGTGGTATTCCTCGGTGAGGTGCTTCTTGTACTTTGTCTGGTCATTCCAAAGCTCTGCTGCTTGAGGATTCAGAGGACTCTCATTGTTTGGCTCTAGAGAAGAAAAGTTAAATACTTTTATTAGCTTCAGGACGAGATCCGGTATCCTAAATTTCAAGAAATAAAAATATTAAGTTTACCCCCAAGAAGAGACTGTATAGACAGTAATATAGTGCGCACGTCATATAGGGCACTCCACTTGTCCTTTAGTATATCCAAACAGATATTTCCAACAGTATCTATATTAGGATGAAAACAAGGTGTAGCAAAGCGTACAATTGGAGCACTGTAAGGATAACTGTGTGGAAACTCCAGTGTCAATTTGTATGTGAGACCAGCATAAACCTGTAACAAAATAAACACAATATTAATTAATCTACCTCTCAAAATGTGAGAGCAGTATAATATTGACATCAAAGAGATACTAGTAAAGGTCAGTCTTATGGGATTTTGTGTCTGACGGTTATTGGGCACAGTGGGCATAGAAGATATGCTGGAGCAAGCACGTAAGTTCTAAAGAAGCTTGAAATGCCATACAGTTCATTTCAGACACAGAATACACAGGAGTTGCCTCTAGTTACCCAATATCTCCTTGGGGGTGTTAATAATACAAATCAATTACCGTATCTAGTGGTCCAGTAATAGTTCCAATCCACTTGAATAAATTTTCACCATCGGGAAAAGCAGAAACACCTTTCTCCGTACTCATCATCAGTACCATAAGTTCTTTCTGCAGCCTGCATAAAAAACCAAGATCTTCAGCGTTATTGTATTGAAAATTTTTCACTGATTTGATTCGTAAACAAAAAAATAACATAAATATCCGTTAACAAGGCTACTTGAATATCCATAAAACATGAAAATCATGTATGATCCTTCAATATACAAGGGTCACCTGGTTAACATAAAAAAATGGACTCTCTAATGGATGAATAGTCGAAATTCAATTTCAAAAAATGTATTAGTTACGTGGACTCTTTTTCGTGGAAAAATAGTATGGAAGGTACACGGTACGATGCCACGAATCGTACCTGTGCCATTGCCAGTGAAAACGTACCGTTTGCTCACTGCATGATTATCCTTCGGTACATTTTGCTTCTCCTCCTTGGCCTTACTCGGTGTGCTCTGCGATGAGTAGAACGGATTGATATTCTGTGCCATTCCTAATCGAAGCTGCTCCAAAATCTTCCGAGAATTCTCCTCTGTACGTATTTCTGAAGCTACGGTAGAAGCGGCGGTACGAGCACAACAGTCACTGAAAATTTGAATGCTCTGTATCAACTATCTATGCAGAAAACATCATTTAATAAAACAGCTGTTAAATTCAACGCGTCGCGACTCCTTGCTGAATTTTGCTTGGAGTATTTACGAGGCTGCTTCCTTGAGTGTTTCTTTTCGTGTCAGTAAAAGAGATAAACATAAATTGTGGAATTGTTTATTAAAATTATTAAAAATTAGTCGAGTGCTTGTACTAACCGTTCAACGTCTATCGATCCTCATGTTTGTCTTATTGGTGCTTATTATGGCAGACAACTTGCTAGTGTCAACTTTGATATGTGAGGATCAATAGAAACTGTTTGGTTTTGAAGTTTTCGAGTAAATGTCAAGTATGATAAAAGTGATGGGTTTAAAAAAAGAGGATCATTATTGTCAGGGAATGAATGACAAGAGACTACTGTTACTGTAGAGTAATGTGATCAGTGGTTGTGCAGAGAAGAAACATTTAAAAGTTTCTAATAAGCAACTGTTATATAGAAGATTTGTTGGGATGGCAGCAGCTCAAGGTACACCGGAGTCTGATGCTGGGAGCTTTGAGTGTTTCCAGAATTACACTGCACCGGAAGTCTTTGTACAAGGCCTCGCTGGCATTGTTGATCAACAAGATGTCGAGTCCATGATCAGAGCACAAAAACAAATGTAAGAGTCCTGAGAAAGACTTGCTTGTACTCTTGGTTTTGTTCAATGTAAACCACTACTATAAGGTTTCTTTCAGGTTACAGAGATTCGAGAAGACTAATGAGATGCTCACAAATTGCAATCAATTGTCAGTTAATAGACTGAAGACTGCTGGTGCTGAGTTCAAGAAGCATACTGTTTTACTGGCAGATATGAAGAGGGATTTGGACTACATTTTTAAAAGGATTCGTATAGTTAAAAACAAGCTCAATCAACAGTATCCTCAAGCCTTTAATGGTTAACACAAGTTTTATACAATTCATACGAAGTAAGATACAGTACAAGTAAACTATTGGTACTTGTTGGATACAGAGGCTGTAAGGAGTAGTTTGGCCGAGGAGGTAATTGTGGAAGATATGGACCAAGGACCAAAACCACTAGAGCCAGAGGTTGTGCCATTATCATCAACCCCATCTGGTGTTACTGATGGCGATCCAGATTCAGATGGTAACCAACCGTACCTCAAATAGTTTTATAACTAGTCGATATTTCTTGTCAGTTCTTGGGGACTTGTTATAAGAAAAAAATATTCAAGATTTCAATTCGCCCAAATAATAGTTCTGTTACAAATTCCTAAAGTTTAATGCTCATTATGCTAGTTATGACTATTGAAGATATTTAAAACAGTGGTGCTTTGCTTAGGTATTACAAATCGAACAGACATAATTTCCAAATTTCTAGTACTTTTTCGAAAAAATTTTACAGTTAGTAAATGCGCGGGATGTTTTCTCTATAATTTTCGTACCAAACAGAAAATCTTTGTTTTCTGTATGAATATTAAACGCGTTAGCATAAATTTATAAGAAAATGAATACTACAAGTATCTTAAATACAACACCTAGATGCAAAATTTTTCTTAACATAACTTCATGTCTTTACAATTTTAACAAAACCAAAATTGCCTGATGACGCGCGGCGTTATGAGAATTACCATTCATTTTCGTCGCGGTTGCTACTACTACTCTCTAGGAGGTGCTCAAATGAATTGAAGAATAAGAGAAAAATATAATTCCTGGTTAGGCCAATCAAAAGAAAATAAATCAAGCGTCAAAACGAGTAATTATCCTCGATCCTAGCACTGTTATTATAGTTAAAGCAAAACTGAAGTGTCTATGTTGTTGTACACATAAGCATAAAATGGGTGCAAGAAAAAAAAGTAAAGCTCTTAGTATCGCTACGTAGCATCTAACGTAGCACCATGTTATCACATTAGAATGTACATGTTAAAGTCAAAGTGCGTGATCTATTTAGCAGGTAATCTAGAAATAAAATTAAAGATACGCCTGGCAACGAGTACTCTATAATTTACAGGAGCTCGCACTTCGACTGTAATATATATTGGCGTTGTAAGAGAAAAAAAGAGAAAAACAATGCAGCTCGTTGGCTCTCGTGTTGATAAGAAAATATATAAGTTTTGTTTTAGTTTTCGAGGCGCAAGACCATTCATTTACCCAATTTCCGCGACTGCTCAGGCCCACCCATTGGATCCGTTAGGCATGTGATAAAGCCATCGGCTCGTAGTCAATCATAATAACAAAGTTCAATTATTAATGTACAGTGCCAGTCGAGGAGTTTCAATTTGCTAAGCTGCGCAAACGGCGAATAAAGAGCAACAACAGTTCATCAACGGAGAGCAACAATGAACATAGTAATGCCGAGTCGTCCTCCTGCACATCGGACACCGGTTAAGTACCGACCGAGTTTGAATATTAACAACTGATAGAGAGAGAGAGAGAGCAAAAAAGGAAATAACAAAGCTTATTAAAAATGTGAAAGAATACAAGATATTCAAAACGAAAGACAAACATATATAAAAAACAAGAATCGATTTCTCAAGAAAAATTCAACTGAATCGATATCTTTTACTTTTGTCTCACGGGGACGCAGCTAGTACGCTCTTCGAAGATCTATGTTTGCTACATTAGCCGACAATAATAGCGAGCATGAACGTTTTATTACAAAAAAAAAATGAATAAAATACGATAATGGTGTCACGTAATTGGTTGATCATAAAACGATGTGCGTCCGTGCGTACTCAAGTGCCATTCCAGTTGAATCTTCTGTATTAAACCGTGAGTCTGCGAACTCATGTGAATATTAAATGACGCAAATAAAGTCTTTATACTCGGCAAAAGTGTTGATCTTTCCCGTCGGTAAGTACGAGCTTGTTCGTCCCCGTGCGCATGGAAAAGGTTTACGGAAAACGTCCTGTCGTGGATTGCAACTTGTAATACGGGGATTTCCCGAAAATCGATAGTCTATTACTGGTTGAGCAGGATACGTCGGTTATAAACGGAAGAGAACAAAAGTGTTATTGACTGAGGATCATTAAGGTCTCAAAGTGAAGATATCAGTAGATGCACACATATCCCATATCGCTTTCACTACGTATCTGCGCAGTAGCTCAATGTAAACCAAACGAATATATTAATCGTTACGTCTTGGTTGGACTTGGCAGCTTTTCTAAGTATAGTTAAAGCTCGACATCTGGGATGAGATTCTGGGGCTTTCTACTAAGGCAAAATAGCCACGAAGAAGGCCCGCGGAGATGCTGGAGCACGTGCTGCGTACATACCAAGAGTGCGACGCCCCTGGGGAGGAAGACGGCAGCCGTCGCGATGCCAGAATCCAGCTGCGACGCAGCTGTCTTCTGTCCGTTAAGTTTCTTCGCGTTCGCTTTTCTCAAAGATACCAGAAACACTGCTTTCTATATTCTCGAAATACGGTACTGTAGTTTTCACTTTAATATACGTTCACACAACAAACGCGTACACACTCATATATAAATATGGAAAATTGAGAAAGCATTTTTTTCACCCTAACAATTTTAATGTATCATTGAAGTTATAAGGGTGAAAAAAATTCTTTCTCAATTTTCCACATTTCTTACGTGACCCATCGCATACGTAACTATATAATCATTTAAAATACATACCACACATATATGTATATGCATATAAATAACCATACGACTTCCGTTCGCAGGGTGATTGATTAGGCGCATGGAAACTGGAGCACAATCAACTGTTTAATTTCAAAGAGTTTACTCGGAAATCGTTCGTCACTGTACGAAAAGTCTTATATCATCCAAGAACT
Source organism: Cephus cinctus (assembly GCF_000341935.2). NCBI lineage: Eukaryota > Metazoa > Arthropoda > Insecta > Hymenoptera > Cephidae > Cephus > Cephus cinctus. The sequence goes on from NW_014333409.1 coordinate 29,474, forward strand.
ACGTGGTCTGCCTTATACTTTTCGTTTACTCCTATTTTTCTCCCTCGTTTCCCCAAGCACCTAAAAGATTTCCCCTTTACGCCAATCGTAAGAGAGAAATCTCTATGGCGTCTGCATGATACTCAATTTCATGGTAATTTCACTATAGGTGTATACCGAGAGGACAGTTCGCTTCGTTCTTGCAAATAAACGTGGCATGTAAACACGTCCCTACGGAAACGACATCCTAGCTGCCTGTTCCACCAGAGGGATGCACACGCAGTCTCTACTGCTATGCACATTCACCGGTCTATACCAAGGAAGAGGAGTTTCAATGTGCAGCTTAGATTCTTCCACTGAAGTAACAACGAAGTTTAGCTGTTAAAACGCGGAAACAGCTGTTTAAGCTTATCTAGCTCACCTGTTCACCCATTTGTTACAGTCGGTATCTCCAGTTTCCATGATGTCGACGTTCTACGTGTTGACACGCGCTGGGACAAGAGCTTGGTTCCGTAAACTCATTTGCGACGTAGCTGTTTCCGTATCTAAGCAATATTATTATTTAAAGGTGACGTCGTATCAATTTTCAATTAATTACGTAATTATTTATATAGAACACTGGACGTCACATGATCATGGGTGAAAAATCTAAAGGAGAGTACACAGGACTCGTATTACAGCCTAATTAGAAATTAGACTAATTCTTTGCTCATCTACTTCGCGTCCGGATATCCGCTAGAGATTTATTCAGACCCTAACAGAGTCAAGCGACAGAAGGGTTCGTGTCCGTGCTAAAGGACGCAAGAGGTAACGCGATACGATTTAATAATTTGAAAGATAATATAATATTCTCAGGGAACGAATGTCAAGTAATTTAGAAGCCGTTGCCAAAGTCAGCTGTAAATCCCAGGCATACCAAAGCCATACTGGTAGGAGTGAATCGGTGCAATTGACGTTCGTACTTGCCGAACTTGCAATTAGTTCCCTGCCACCTAGGAAAGCATTGGGTGCTGCTCGTGCATCGACCATTCGTTTCGAAGTGCCGAGGAGCAATTAACGGCTTTCGACGGCTTCGATTGTTCAGGGTGGTATGGAGAGGGGGGAAGGGAGTGGGTGCGTGCGGAAGTTTCCTAGCATCGATAACATCCGGCCTGGTGGTCCAGGATGGTTCGCCTATGCCAAATCGATTTTCAGCGAACATCGATCGTTAATCCTAAATTCCTCGAAATTCCTGGGGACACTCCGTGTCCTCTTCTATTGCTTTCTCATTCTATTGTAAAGCTATCTATCTATCTCTCTCTCTCTCGCGCACATATACACGTTCACTATTATCTATTCCCATCCTGTTTTAGGTATCCGTCCACTTTCTCGCACTCTTACATAAAGTCACGCTCGCATGGGGCTGCACGTTCAATTTCGAATCACGCGTATACTATAGGAACTACGCGACGTGTGCAGAGAGTACGTGGTGATGACAGGAACGTGACGGAGTGCTAATAATACATCTAATACCTTACTACGTGAACGAGCGTGCACCTATTTTCCTCGCTGGGTGTACGTGTGCATAAACCACCCCCGAGATGCTCGCGGGATGCGTCCGTGTTCACCCTCTGTGGACTGGCATCGAAATCGGAGGGAAAATATAGCGGTGGATTGGGGGGTGGATAAAAAGAAGTGGATGACAGGTACATAGTAGAAACTGGGAATGACCGTATATATGTCATATACACAGGTAGTACGCGGTAGAGGTTATGTACGATCAATAGTTAAAATTTGTATTTAGACGCGTGCTTTGGATCTTTGATTTTATTGTTAAAAGAATTGATGAGTTTATTAGTTGAGGTGGCTGATGACGGAGGGCGAAGAAAAAGGTGTAACCTTGATGGATCATCACTGATATCCTTGTAGATACGCGGTAGCGTTTGGCCAAGAGGGGTTGAAAGCTTGTACATATGCGCGATACTGAGAGTGCTAGAAAAGGGGACGGAGAGATCGCGAGGAAGAGGACGAAGAGTTACCCGGAGAGAAGGTTCAGGCTGGGCTATTTCTCAGCTTCAGCAGCAGAGCTTTTCTTAGTGGGAATATATCGACACGTCAGAAACACACAGACCCGTTTACAATATCCGTATATAGGCGTTCGTACAGCCATTCTTCTAGATTCTCATAGCATCCTTAGGACAGAAGAGAATAACTATCGGTCCTGTTACAGGATGCCGATCTATCTCCAGGGAAATCTCTGGACGAACGTTATCCCTATTGAAAAGTAATCACACCTCTGGCTGGCGATAGGTATACCAGACATTTCGTATCCTGGTCTTCGGCAGAGTCCACCTTTATTACTATAGCACGTTCTAACGGCAATGGAAAATTTTTTACACTCTCCTCGACTGTCCCGAACGGACGAACGCTTGTCGGCCGAAGGAGTAAAGCGTGCGGGCAATCAGTGGGGCGCACTAGGACGTCCTCTGGGAAAGGATAGAACCTACTGGTGGTGCGGGAGTACGAGCGAGTCGGTAGAGAACGCGCGAGAGCTCCGCTGTAGGTTGGCAAACCTCCCTACGACTCTCGCCAGTCAGTCGGCAGCCGGCAGCCGTTCGAACGACGCGTCGTTTCGTACTGCATTAAAGCGTTCGAATTACGCATTATCCGCGTATACACCGAGAAAGATTCGTAGGAATAATTACTAATATTCTCTTAACTAAGATAAAACAAGTAAAGCACTCTGTCCGTATCCGTCTTGTAGTTTTTTCTCTTGTCTCTGTCGTTTTAACCTCAAATCCACGATTTCTACTGTGAACATTTATTTCCACACGTGACAACAGTGATGACTCGTCGAGACTTGTTTATTAATATACCGCACGGTGACACTACGTGAATCTGTCGTTACGACGTCATTCTGAATCTCCTATTCTTACATTTCACTTTTAATCCGACTTCTGAATTTCGTATTTCACGCCGAGACGACTTTTGTCCTCGTGGCACTGATTACCGATCGACCGAGGATTCTGTGAACTCGTACTCTTCTCTTGGTCTCTCCCTCGCTACAGCTCGAGTCTCTTGGATTTAACGCCTGTCAGACGCACGCTACCCTTCCTGCGAGGTGAGAGACTCCTTCCTTCTGTGCTTTACGCTTGTCCGCGATATCAACGTCTACGGCAAAGCCTTTAGCAGCACGATGCAGCGCTGTTCGAATTTGCTTCGGTTTAACGGCATGTAATTTTTCTTCATAATACGGGGAACCTCCCGTCGATGACTTAGCATATTGGTAAGCGTACTTTAATAGTACATGCTCGTATTATTGAATTATTATAAATCGAGTGGTGTGTATATGTAGTCGAGGAGATATTAGTTTAATAAAAATTGTATTATTACCGTTAGTAATTTTCAAATTTCACTGGACGTATATTCATTTTTATTGGGACCACTTGGGGCTTTGATGTTTCATTAACGAATTAGACGCAATCGTGAATGATATCTTTATAAAGCGACGCGATACCAATTACGGTATCCCCTGTTAGCGCCAAGTGGCTCGTTATTCCTGAAAATGAGGCAAAACGAGTGGGTTACGACGCGTTGGATTATTAAGTTTCTCGTAAATGAAAAACAAAGCGTGTTACGTTAACAGGCCGTGCTATATAAAACGCATTGCCGCTCGTTAACGTTTCAAGACATTCCTGTCGTTCACAGCTGTAATAATTCGCCAGTGAATTTCTTTTCGATTCAATATATATCTATACATGTACGTGTATATACATCTATATATCCAGTGCAGATGATCGACATGGAATAACACTGGCAGCCCAGTGTAAAAAAAATTCGATCCAAGATTACGAGAAAATTGAAAAAAGACATAATAAACAAGAGATCAAGGAATCCCGTAGAAATAAAAAGAAACAGTGAAAAAATGGTTCGTCCACCTCCGTACGGCAGCTGAATGATCCATCGTTGCGTAAGCGTGAAATAATTTATTCCAGCGGCATTTGGCAATGGCCGATTCGTATTAGGTCGGGCAAACGAGAGCTGTGGGGATTTTTGTTGTGTCCCGTCTGGCACAGTTTTCGGTGACACCATGTGCTGCCTGAAAATCCTATATGATCCAAGGATTAGATACCAGGACGAATCGATGGGGGCTCGTGGGACCTCAAGGAAGAAGAAGCTGTCGCGTTCGCGCCGGAATGTCGGGGTGCGAAACAAGACAACGGTCGTTGGGAAAGGGGTATGGCTCAGGGCAAAAGAGAGGAATGGGAGAAAGAGACCGGGGGATCTGAAAACACGGTTGACGTTTCTGTCGGGGTGTTTCGCGGGTGTTTCGCAAGAAAAGGGAGAGGAAAACGGAAACCGTCAGCTGCATCCTTTCGCACGATATTCCCCAATAATCGTCCGCTATGTTTAAGCATTGCCGAGCGTAACTCGGCCAACCGACGAGTAAACTCGAAATATTGATAAAGCAAAACTTTTTAATTGGCACCGGGAAAAATTTTATTTTCATTCATTGCCAACGCGAGATCCCATTATCCATCCCTCCGGACTAATAATTCTAAGACTTCTTTTTTTTTTTACGTCCACCCCAAGTTTTTAATTGCATCGATAATGCCTTACGGGTGGACTTCATGATTCTTGATATATGCAATGATAACGTAATTATAATATTAAAAATTTTATTGATTACATAATTATAGAAATTAATTATATTCTCATATTTGTTTTCAATATTCACAGCGTGCGCTCAGTCTATAAGATATAGGTATATTAACGTACGCATATCTGTGTATATAGATAACTTCATGCATATAGGAAGAATGGTTCAGAATCTGTGAGAGGGAGGGAGGGAGGGAGGGAGGAGAGAGAGAGAGAGAGAGTAGGTTGTGTGCGCGTGTTATACCGAAGTATTATATCGATTAACTGTTAGCAACAGAAGAGAGGCAGAGGAAAGCTTGTTGGGCGGGTGGCATGGCTTTGGCCTTCCTATATTATTAATCTTTCGCTCTTTCCCTCTCTCCTTCTCACTCCTTCTCACGTTAATCTCTGTATATCTTACTTTCTTTCCCTATGTCTCTCTCTCTCTCTCTCCCTCTGCTCCATTCCACGCTGTACCTTCCACAGGACCACCTCTTCTTTACCTCACAGTAGCTTTGCTCTCTCTGTCTCTCTCTCTCTCTTTGCTAAAATTCCATATATGCGTCTGTCGAGTCAGTCAGGTGTTACGGGCAGCTTCCGACTGTTCAAAGAGAATCAAGAGTCGCGCCAGAAACTCCACCGGTATAGCTGAGGATATACGCGCCACGCACACTCATTCACGTATCCCAGAACGTAAGATGGACTTAGTTGTGTAATTTCGTAATACCTGAAATTACATGTAAACATAATAAAAACTAGTTCAGAGCTAATTTTTTTTTTTATATTTTGACAGATTGTTATATACCGAATATCTGGGGAACTATTAAAATTGACTGGTAGATCCATTTTTATTAGTAAACTTTTTTCAGAGTGAGACAAAGTAAATATATAATAAAAAAAAATAATATTGTGTACTTCTGATGGTAACTTATTATTCAAATTTGTACAAATTCAAGTAACACGATTGTGAAGGAAATTGAAAAATTCTTATTGCTCTGGTGATTTTTTTTTCTTTTATTCCCACGTGGCTCGGGACAATTATGCTTTTTACGATCTCCACCCACGTAGCCAATAGGGGCCCAGGCGCGCGGTTGGCTGCGTGAGAAAAAAAAGTGTATTTAAACACGCTGGTAGTTTGTGGTACGCGTCCCCGAGAAAAAAGTTTAATCAGCGGATCGGAGTGTACTCGATTAAGCGTTTAATCGATCGAATCGTGGGGTCAGGTCGTTTTTGTTTCCAGGTTAGGTACTATTGTAGTTTACAGGAATCGGTCAGTGGTAGATATAATGGAATTAAATTACACCTGACTCGTCGTAGATGCACAACTCCAATGAACGTCAGAGAACTCGCATGGCTCTATCCTACACCCAATAAAGCAAATAACACATATTTGCTAGGTATTAGCGCGAATCATCGTATTAACTTCAAAGAATCATTCGAATTATTCACCCGCTGCGCGCGCACGTCTGCCATGTTTGATCGCCGGTTTACCATACAACCCATGGATCATCGATACCTACAGACACGACGTGTAGATAAATTATCATAAGGTAAAGAAGAAAATTATACCACGTATCAGGTACCTTAACCCACGTCTGCTAGAGGTACGTCTACGTTGTGTACGTTCAAGCCCAGACTGGCGGACATCAAAGGTAAGAGAGGTTATGTAAGACCTGTCAGTTAAATCCTTAGGATCCGCGTATAGCAAAGCTATAGATATAAAGTTTTCTGACGATGGAAAGCAATAAGAGAAAAATAAATGGAGCGTCTATAGGGAATAAAAAACGAAGCTCGCTTGGGTATCGAACGTATCGATCTCGGGAAACGCGTGTCGACCACTTGCACGTCGTACTGGAATAGCATTCTGGATAGTGAATATATATATATAATCACACGTATACCTACAGGTAAAAGATTAAAAGCTTCTACTTTATTTTCAATTAAACTCTTTTAACCCACTGACTTTACTGGTTCAGTTCTTACGATGCATAGGTTAGGTTTTATTAAAATCATTCACTCTCCTAACCTCTTCGCTGTTCTTACCATCTTGTTGGTTAGCTAGGTAGAGGTTAGCTCTGTCATACCTAAAAAAGCTGTGGCACCTACTATACTTCTATGTTCGAATTTCAATTTCTACCCGTAACCGGTATCGCCCGCCGCCATGGCCACGGGTATTGCATCGAATGTCGTGCAAGTTCGGTGTAGCTGTGCGTGACATTTTTGTAATGAAACCAAGCTAAATGTAGTCGTACCAGTCAGTACAGTAGACATCTGGCCTGTCTCTCGCCTCGCCGTTCTAATATTGGAAATTTCAGTACGCTTCCTCTTTTTATCCTCAACCTCCTCCTGCCACCTACTACTACTTCTTTTCTATACCTCATACTCCTATTCCTGATACTTCTGGTTCCTCCTCGTCCTCCTCGTACCGTACAGCCATCACCTTTTTCCACCACGGGCCGTATGTGCCATGTGCGGGACATATGTATAAACATTAGTTTTACCCGCTGGCCACGAACTTCTGTTTCCTTAAAAACTTCTTTGCAATTGGTCCGCGATGATTATTCCTTCTACGTAAGGACAGCTTAATACGATTTATTATGTTGCTTATATTCTATATACAATTTATTGTCAATCCAGTTGATGTGAATCTACCTTGAAATTTGTCCAATAAACTTTTTGGACATTCAATGAGAAACCCTGGCAATTGAAACTGGCGTATATAGCAACGTCTTTACAGCTTCAAATATTCGTGCATCGTGAGTCCGGACGTAATTACTAGCATTGCGGTTTCACACTTGTATATACATATATATATATATATATATATATACACACTACACACAGCCACGTAACTATGCCTAAAGTGGTTCCTGTATTTGCACGGTATACTTGACTATGAGTAAAGATATTGCTAAAGTGTATTTAGACTTTGCTGATCTATCGTTGTAGGAATATATACCATAACCTACAAGTATGCTGTGATGTAATCGACCAATAGGATGGTACGAATGTCAAAGCACTTTAGGCGCTAACTGTATGTTGACAGTTTGGCAACGGTGCTCTAGGGAATATATATGGATGTTCCAGTTTATTGCTAGCATTTTTTAGATGGAAATTGGTAGGATGGAGTAGTACGTTATTGTTAAACGGAGCGAATACATGGGATTATGTGTTTATCGTAGAAGGGCGACCACCCTTATGGAATCTTGTAGGATGATGGGAGTCATGCCGTGGAATTGGGAAGCACGGGAATGCTTTATGGGCTTCTGTACTATCTCTTGGACGAAAGTCCCTAGGAAAGCTCGATGGAAGGCTTAGGCTTTACAGCATGGAAGACACCGGCTATCAGTTAACTCGCTTGCACTCACGCTGTGTAAACAGAGCTTGCGTATACGGAGAGAAGAGCTTCGGAATTTCTGCCACGGCACGTATATCTCTCCGCAGCGATATTTTGTTTACTCCGTCTAAAACGTCTTAAGATACAACTATAGCTATTCTCTTGGCTCTGTGTATTAACTGTTCCTTGTACCTGTGCTTCATTGTAATCCTGCTGGTGTTTTAATATTAAATTTTGCTGATTCTGGAATTTCTTTTAGTTTTCTTCCGGCTAGTACTGTCGGTAAAGAAAATTGAAAGAATATATATATATAGTAATTCAGGGGGCATTTTAGACCAATTCAGATTTTGAACCGCCATAACCTAAAATAGAAAAAAAATTTATAAAAACGTGGAAATACATTACGTGTGAAATAAAGGCTAAAAATATATAAATCGATAAAGTATATCTCCATTTTTGTATTTTCAATATTTAAGTGCTAGTCGTGACGTCAGACAGTAAATTTAAATTAGAGGACAATACTAAAATTTATTATTTCGTTAATGTCCGTTCGTTGGTATATCGATTGAGGGGTGGAGCAAAATAAGTAAATAGTTTCGGAAAATTGTTCGTAATTAAAATACCGTGTAGGAGGCAGCCATTGAAACGAGTAAAGCTTGAAGAATTAAAAAATTTTCGAATTGGTAACACAACCAAATTAATTTGTATCTCCGTCGGACTTTTAATATTTACAAATGGATTTTGTACTGGGTTTTAAATTAAATTGTCCTTAATAATCGCGAACTTTCCGAACAGTTGAAAAAATAAACGTAAATTGTCTGTGAACGTATCGGCGGCCATAATGGATTTTTCCATCGTCGTTCCAGGCAGCGACAAGACGTCATCACCGTTGACGCGATTTCCATCCGAAAAATTGCAGCTTTGATCTCGGATTTATTGAGCGTACTAGATGAGAATCGAAAGTCACATTTATCGACTGTCAGAGGCCATTATAGGAACTGACTTTTTTTTCATTTTCACTTCCTTTCTTCTTTCTTCATACCCGAATGATACGAGACAGGCAATCGCCGTTGGTCGACAGTCTGCATAACAGTTAATCGAGTTAGAATTTCGCTCCGTCATCATCGACGAATCACTGCGCGTGAAACGAGCCAATCATTACGTTCAGTTAGAAACAGTCGACAACGGAAATGTACTCACGGAAAATCGCGATAATTTTATCGGGCTTAGTTTGTCTATACTAAATTTTTAACGGAGTCGCGTTTTCGACAATACGAGTATCTCGAAAGTTACGACGGGCTTAATTATCCTTCGAGAGTTTTCATTTCGAATGAAATTAATTTGAGGGAAAATGAAAACGAAGTCAAGACGACACGAGAAACGAGACGTCCATCATGATTTTTACAACTTGCAAAATTATTAACGAATTGAAAAGTTTGTCTTCGCTCTCGCAGAGTCGTTATCCATAAAAACGTTATCAGTATAAAAAAAAAACTATATATACCCTGCGATTATTCAAATATAAATTTTACGTTGAATATACATATATACTCGATGAAGAAAACTCCTATAAATATATCATAATTCGTGAAATTTAATTATCTTATAATTTTGCCGTGTTAAGCTTTCTGGGCATTTTAGGACTATAAAAAATTGTCCATTAAATAATAATCATACAGAAGGGAAACTCATGCTGGTAATAATGTTAGGGAAATCGCGGAAACGTTATGGAGAAAAGTTTTTACGATGGGGACAGCCAGGGTAGATATATTCGTAGGTATATCAGTAATCTCACGGAAATGATTTCCGATCAGGTTAATGATCTCTAAAAGGAATGAATCCCCAAAGTGAGAAAAGTCAGCAGAACTAAATTTAGTCAAGGGAGATAAAAGTTTTAGAAGTTAAGTATGAAAATGAAGTTTATTTTATTATTTACCTGTCGCATTCAATTTATATGTCGCAACGTATCGTTGCTTGACTGACGTGACGATTGAATTAATTAAAAATTTTCATAATTACTATTAACTTCGTCGCATCGTATCACAAACACTGATAAACAACCCTCTGTCAGATATAATCTATAGACGGACACCCTTGACCGGATTGTCCCACCCTAATTGCAAGGGTAGAGGAAGATGAAATTAACAATTAACACGTTACGTAATTAAGTTCCTGCATAAATAAATAGACATAATGGTGTAAAATTGACTGAATAATTATCTCAATCAATATAATTACGATTAACCCACTCAATGACATAATTGCAAAAATTATATTTCATTTTTTTAATAATAATTTTTTCATTACTACCCCCACGATAAGTAACAGTCGAAGGCATGATAAATATTGCGGAACCCATTGATACATTTATGTCGGATACGCTTTATTTAATCCAGCTACGTGGCTATGAAGAAGTCTTAGCAATATAAAAAATTGAATTTACAAAAATACTGAAAGTCACCAAAAAAAGGCAAGTACGAACTCAGTGCTTATATTTCACCAATTTTTTTTATATTTATTATAAAACTTACTCAATTTCTCCATTCATCCCCTATTATACCAACGACATAAATATACTTAGTACACAGCTATGAAATTTGCGTAAAAGAAAAGTTGATTACAAAAACAAAAATTTGTTGTCAAAACGACCTGTCGATATAAAGAAAAAGTATCTATATATATATATATATACATAGACATATATTTTGCGTATGATTATATCGTTTCTGTCAGGACCGGGAGAATGGAAGCAGACGGTGGAGAATCAGTGCTGGAAATAGCAGACGTTATTTCATCGGTATCTCACAAGCCACATATGTGTTTTCCAGGATATTCACGGAGGCACGTTACATCAACGTGAATATATAGGAAACTGGCAATGCCAGACTCGTTTAGAACTTTTCCAACGTTTACGACAGTTTTCCAAAGCATTAGTATGGAATTCCGTACTATTTCGACGTGGCGTAACGGTCCAATGGAACGTGTCAGAATATTCGCAATATTTTCAATCCTATATATACATATATATATATCCAGTATGCCAGCAGCCAACATTCCATTTGGTACTCGCGATAAAGTTTTCCCGCAGTAACCGCAGCATTAATCACTCAATACATTTCAATAACGATCGAGCATAAAATCGCGGCTCTTTCCTAATTAGGGATCTAGAGCGTTTGAACGTTGCGTTTCTCGTTATTACATAAAAGCTTTGG
>NW_014333409.1:40988-69584 GCF_000341935.2 Cephus cinctus
GGGGGGGGAGGGGGAGGGGGGGAGTGAGGAGGATTTGAAATCGAATCAATCAAATTCGAATTGGACTTCCTGGTGCACTGATGTCCTCGTGGAGACAGAAATGAGAATCTTCCTTGGAGAAGTTGATTTCGTTAAGAATATTATAAGTGATCTAGTTGAGTTAAAAAAAATGTTTAATTTTACTAATAATTTTAATAAAATTTTTTTCACAGATAAGACGGGAGGATCCGGACGGCGATTATGAAAGTGGAAGGTGGGATCGCCACGACAACTGTGCTTCACAAGGTCAAGGTCAAGGAAGAGGCCAAGGAATGCTGTGGCTTCCAACAAAGCCCACAACCTTCCTCGACTACCCCGACGACGAGTACGGGTACAACAAGCAGCAGCAACAGCAACCCCAGCACCGTAGCTACGGTGACGGTGACTGTAGCAACCACCATACCCGTCACGAGCAGCACCACCGTAGCAGGTACCGCATCGACGACCACGAGTATCGGAACCACGAGTTCAACCACCACGAGCTCGGGAACCCTTCAACCCTCGAGTATTATTTGCCATCCAACTACCCTGACGTCGAGCGTTAATAACAATTTGGAGCCGTTCCCGGTTGACCTGGATATCAAGAAAGGAAAGGGTAAGTGTATTGTTATACTTTGTTTATTGGATACTGCTGAAAACCGATGCCATGAGATGTTAATAAAATAAATATTAACCCTTTCCCTGATACTGACTTGACAGACCCTTGAGACATAAAGAAACCTTGTATGATTCTAGGATATAAGGAGAGGGTGCGCTACGTTCTATACTCTCTACGTTTTCTATAAAGACTTTTCTCTACGTAGATTTCCCAAGTAGCTGTGGGCACATCGTACATTAGTTCTGGATATTGCATGGGGGTACCCGTATAGCCAAAGCCGCTGGTATGCTCGCTGAAACCGTACATTTCAAGCTATCCGGTTATCTGCAGGAGAAGCAAGCCCGCAGCCGACCTCAGACAAACCCTCTTCTCTTCTGACGCTGGTCGAGAAGGGAGTCTATCTCTTTCTGTGAATTAGTCAGGACGTTCCTAATAATTAGACAGTATAAAAAGAAGGTACTAAATGGCCGAGAGAATTAATTCTTAAGGGAAGAGAGAGAGAGAGAGAGAGTGAGAGATTGTTTTAATTGATTTATTAGACGATTATGAGAATTTCTCTATGATCTTGTTCTCACAATTATTTACTTATGGTCGATGAAATTTCAAGAGCTGTTTTACGTTTCAACCGTTCATATATTGCACTCTACCATAGGTACACAGATATACGCACCCCCCCCCCTAGGGCTGGTGAACTTTACCAGCAAGCAGTCAGTCAAGCCGGCTGGGGTGGTTGGTTAGGTTGGCTGCCTGGCTGACTGCCTGGTCCAGACGCGATAAGGCACGTCCAACACTTCCAACAGGATTCTGCTCTCGGCTGATATCATATCCGGCATCCGCGACCTGGCGTCCTAGGTATTTTGCGATAGTCCTCGTTGACACTGGGATATGCTCACAATCCTGATTCCTGGGTACCTTACGTTACTTCAGCTTTGCCAAAACAAGGAACTCCACTAAGGATAGTGGTTTGATACTTTGAACCCTTGTCAACTGTGCATTTGTTTCTTTGTTCAAGAATGAAAGATAATGAGCAAAAGAAAAATCAACGCCTATTAGAGGATCTAAGGACCAATCCAAGTCCATGAGAGTAAGGCAACCCTTCGCAGAAAAAGAAAAGTGAAGGATAAGAGTGATCGGCTTGCGCCTAAATAAAATAAGGAGCAGTGGGGTCAGGTGTACAGGGAAGGAGGGATCGAATTGCTACAGGAAAGTGGGAGGTAGGCCAGGGAGGAATTGCGATCAAAGCCATCTGTTGCATTGTCCCGGCAATTAGGAGGCGACAGCTGAGTCCCGCCATACTTACTTTCTTCAGGGACACTCAACTGATCCTGATCCCAAGCAGGTACACCCTGGAAGGTATTAGACACCCTGGATGTGATAAGGTACAAGGCTCTTTTTTTCTTAAATTGAAATCTTGAAAGAATATCCTCAATCCCCATATGATGTACAGGCTGGCGAAAGGGATGAGAGTTAAACTAAATCAGTTGAGAATCACTGGAGGAAGTAACAGCTGGCCGAAGGGATAGTAACATCAGCAGCAGTGCTGGCACCGGCAGTAGCATCCGTGGCACCGGTGCTACCATTACCATCACCTCGCCTGGATGCCATCCGCGAAATCCATATGCGGAAAGACGTACGATCCTTGTCCAGATAGGACCGGTCCAAGGACGCGCATTTATCTCAGCAAGAAGACCATTTTATATATAGGGTGGCACAGTATACTCTGTTACATCGCACAAGCTAGACTCTTTACTGTCTAAGCAAAGCTTATACCATAAGTAGATACTTTTATAAATACTGTTACTTTGCGATAGGTTATATATTAAGGTCGTACAATTTGTCTCACTGAGAAACATATATCACATAATCGTATCCGGTACAATCCTATAAAGGTATCCGGTGGCAGGTTAATAGGCAGCCCCGTGCAGGATTGCCCGGCGCAGATTTCTACCTGCAATATAAAAGATAGGATGAATCCAGCTTATCTTGGCGGCTGATTAAATCATGGTTCGTACGATTTTATCGTATTAACCAGCAGGATGATATCGAGCGGGAATAATAATTCCGGGCATTAAACACAGAGGATTAAGAGAGATTCAGAAAGAGGAATTCACTGGCTGCTAAAGATGGCGCTCCGCTTGTAGGATAAATCTCTGGCTTAGTAAAATCTGTCTATACGATATTCAGGAAACACTTGCCAGATATGTCTCTAGATCTATAATACCTAAGGCGCTTTAGCTTGCTAGAGTTCAGGTACAGGTTATTATCTATTTGCGAGCGACGTCAGGTGGCTATGACACAATGGCACCACCCTACTCCTATATACTTGTTCGATATCTGCGTTCACCTGCTTCACGTATTTATGTACATACGTTGTAACAAAATTCCTCCATGCACGGGCTATGCGAAAGCGCGTACCTATATCACAGTCTATGCGGTTAATGTCGGTAGTTTCACCCCGGTACGGACACCTTAAAGCCACTATGGGGGCACAGATCCCATACGTGCCAATGGATACCACATGTGTGTACATACTAAGTATATATATATATATATATACACGTGTCTGTACACATATATATATATTTACATTAACGATTCAACGAATCGGAGTCCTTGATTTCTTTCACTGCGAACAGACTGGGTACAGATTCTGGTACGCTGGTTTATTTCTGTCTTCGTATATTATATAGAAATATATATATCCTGGTCACGCGAGAATCGCTCCCACAGGCTCTTTGTTATGGCCGGAAGGACTTGCGGAATGAGAAAGGATAACAATGAAGATAAGCCAGGGACACCGGGAGGCTGAAAAAGTGCCAGGAAATGTATTAAGAACTGTTCCCAATCGAATTGGGCAATAGTCCTTAATACGGTATGGTTCTGTTTTTTGGTCTTCCTTTTATTTTCTATTGTAACGTCAAAGAGTGGATGACTCCCCGGATTCTGGAATGCGTACGGGACATGTACGTTCGCTGTTATCGGTATTTCCCTTCGGTTCTGTAGTTTCAGTTGTACCAGAGAGGCTTTGCATTCCGCGAGACACCCTGGGAACGGAATGGGAACGAGAGACAACGTGGATGACACGGCCCGTAATTGCATGTTATCCAGCTCCACGCTCGTATGCGTCACTATATTCGTAACACGGCCCTCTATTCGTTGTTAATGCATATGCACATATGCTCACCTCTAATATCCATTTATTCGTATAGGGAAGCTACGACTTAAAATTTTTCACCTTTAATGCCAATGGTATGCTTGTACAGGTACCAGGTACTCTTTTCGTCCTTATGCAGATACTAATATATATACATAGAGGTATACTAATTTATATGGAGCACGATACACACTAAATGCATTACAGATGTATCATATGTCTTCCCGTAGCGTTTAAAATCCCTGCGGCAAGAGTTATCGTGTTCTGTGAGGTTCTTACTGGCACTGATAATCGATAAAGGATGATTGTCAGGCAGGAATGATATTTATGTATAGAGGCACTACCTACACTTCTGGATTATGCAGGAACGGATTCGTTGGCCTTTCGCTTCACGGTATCCGGTCGATATCTACGTACTCTTTGGTGTTCGCTGTGTTAATATTAATCTGAAAAATTTCTTCTTATTCCAGTTCTCAGTCTGGTCTGCTCGTCGAGGGAGAAATCAAGGGACGAGGATTCCACGAGGGACTGCAGACTCTCACCCTCGTCGCAGAGGTCGCTCTTGCAGACCACCAATGGCTCCAGTCGAGTGGATAACAAAGGTTCCTCCAGGTCTTCGGACAGCGAGAGTCCCGTGCCGTCATCTCAAAGTCATCTCAAGTCCGAGAAGGAGGACAGCAGGCTAGATGATTCTCAGCAGATCGAGGCTACCGGGTCTGGACTGTCTAATGGAAACGGCAGAGGCGTTTCCGGTGTCTTTGGCGGCCATGGGAAACTTAAGAGGCTGCTGGGTACCCTGGTCCAGTTCGCTACGGATATATCACCGGATACCGGAGATACAGTCAGATCATTGGTACTGGGACTGCTGGTGGGTGCAGAAGTGATGACGGATCTTTTTTTTATATTATATTAACCTCTGACCTCTGGTTGTACAAAAAGGAAGGGAAGGCCTAAGGTCTGCAGAAATGCATTTGAGAAATCTCAGCAGACGTTGCATCCTCAAAGGAAGGGTCTACGACAGCTTTGACCTATTAGAGAGCTTCCTCCTCCATAAATCATTCAGCGTTCTTTAGTACTGGCTCCGTCCGGCAAGAAATCGTTAGCTCACCCTATACCGACCTGAGAGGGCGACAGATCCTTGGGGTTGGAATAATGTCACGGGAGAGCTTTTACCTTGACAAACAAAATCATCTGTGCAAGCATGAAACGCCTGAGCAAATCTCGATTTTCCACGGTGTATGTACCTAGCCAAGGGTCGGACTCTCACGCTTGAATTTAACGAGTTTTCTCACCTCCGACCTTATCCCAATCGTCTCCCTCTCTCGCTCCTCACCTCCTCCTTGTGCTTTATTGGTTGAACGATCAAGCTCTTGCCGCTACGGAAAGCACGTTCTTAGCTGGTGAAAGTGTGACAGGAGAGAAGCAAAATTTTTGGCGTTATGAAATCCTTGCATTTTTATCTTTGCAGAGCGGCACCATGACTGCTGAGGAATTTCACTCAGCGCTTCAGGACGCCACGAATTTTCCTCTGCGTGGATTTGTTTTGCCATATTTGAAGCACACTCTGCCGTCTTTGCAGAGGGATCTGAACGGAGCAGCCAGGGCAAATAATCAGGTGAATTTCGAATGTATTCATAGTGCAGGAATCTGGTGACTGTAGGTACGAGACAAAATGGCTGAGGAGGAACAGAACTGTTTTACTAGAAGGATGGGCTATTTTTCTGTATCCCTTGGCAATTTTACTTTCCTTCAATTTTCTTCTGGCACGTGTCCCTCTTTAAGGGACAATGACATTTTCATTGGACGAACGCTCTGAATGTAAAACACTCCAGAAGATTATCCAAGCTGTATTTGTATTCAGATACTGACCAGGACCTTCGGCCATATTGCGTGTCGTTATATTTTATATCCTGTGCGATCCTACTTTGTTTTATCTTTGATTTTCATACGTCAAATGATATTTGTACACACATAGCCATCAGAAAGATTCATTTTAATGTTGCCCAGATTGAATTGTCGTGTTGAGAAGAATAACAATGACCTCTATTTACACGCAATCGGGGTACTAAACCACTGAATATATGCGTGTGTCCGTATGGCAATTGGGAATATAAAAGGTATAAAAGGGTGACGGATTTAATGGTCGGGTTGGCAGATAGATTAGGTTGCGCGGGCAATAGAGATCTCTGTAGGCAACAGAGAAATAGGAATGTATCAAGAGAACGGTGGAAAATCAACAGAAACAGTCCCGGCCGGCTGGCAGCTTGTTTTAATTTCCCAGGCTGCCACGATCGCGGGTGGGAGACTCACCGAGCTGTTTCCCTGGAAGATGGATGAATCGAGGCAGGAACCTCTAGCTACACGTCTCAAAACCCAAATACCTCTGCTTCTCCTTTCTCAATTTGCATGATTTCCCCTTCGGGCCTCACTACCGGCTGGGGACCGTAGTATACTTCAATAATTCCGTTCCAATGCTTCCAGAATGTTCTGCACTGTGGGCAGTCGACATTTTTTAATAAAATATTTTTCTCTATTCATTTCGAGATACAAATAATATTACTATACGTAATTATTCTATTGAAAGTGACACGCCACGGTAACCCTATTGACAAATCCCTAGATGTATGACTTAATCCTGAGCGTTGGTACGATATTGACTCGACGATCGGCGGTTTCCCACCCTGCCCCATAAATCTGCATTTCCAGTAGACACTAATCGGCCTTCGATTTTCGTAAATTGGCGAAATATCGGTTTGCTTCGCGACCTCCGTAACTGCCAAGGTAAATTCACGTCTGGTCAATGCTCATAGGGACATTTACATTGGATAAGTTTATTCGTTCCGTTTTGATTTTGATTCACGCCGTAACGAAGTTTCTCCCGACTAGATTTAAAGGACGAACGAACGGGTGCGCGGCGACAGTAAATGGCGGGAAATTTGTCTCGCGATTTAACCACCTTCATTGCCAACTATACAAAGTAGAAAATAATTATTTGGCAAAATTCCAATTTTAACACTGAAATACCAATAAATCTTTCTAATTTACGGTGGATCGTCATATTTTTCCATATATCTCAACTTACGCGTACATAACCGTCGTGACTCCTTGGACGTGCAAAACTTCACTCGGAAAGACGTCGCTCGCTAAACTTTTTTTTTGCAATCTCTTTTTCACGCAACTTTTACACCAACTTTCCAACTCGCTCCTCCGTAGGAAAGGACACGTTGTCTTTCTACATGATTATAATAGACTCTTCTTAAGTTATTATCAATAAAATTTTCTTGCTTCCTCTACCGACTCATTAGTCTAATTACCAAACTAATTATCACAGCAATTTCCTACAATAATCACCATCCACGCACGTCGTCGTCTGCAGAATTAAAAATACATTGTCAATAAGATCTTAAAGAAATGCAAATAAATTATTTTCTTTCGCACTAAAATACTTCGGGCGATACTCGCGTCTCTACGCAGGACAAAGTAGTAACGATCTACTGATAGTAAACCAACTTAAGTAGGCAGCATGCAATGGATAATTCCGTCGCAGGCGAATTTGCATGGTTTAAACAGGTGTGCGACCGTTTAAAAGAAAATATGAGCACAGCCACGCGTGTTCTTCCATACTACAATATATATATATATATATGCACATATATACATCACGGACTGAAGGGGAGCTGCGTAAAATTACCATGAAGAATATCGCATCGCTTTACCCGCGAGAGCTTGACGCACTAGGAAAATTGTGATTGAAATTTCGAATTTTCGTACTTTCAATAAATTACGCAGTATGACGTAACATCGGTGTCAGTACCGACGTTACGGGTATAATAAACGTACGTTATAGTATACGGTGCGGCGTCTACGCGCATGTGCAAAAACTTAATAAAAAGGTACAAGTGGAGAAGTCGTAGACTTATTCCGATCGGGATAAGGAAAGGAAATAGCAAAGTGGAAGGGAGGTGGTATATATTTGGAACCAAAGAGAACGGCCTCCAGCTGTTACCCATCTCAGCATCCTCCCCAGGGTCGGGGATGGAGGACCGACGGGAAGCCAAGGTAACGAATTGCAAATTAATAGTGAGCATTTACATTTTCCTCGCATATATATATATATAGCGATTTGATGTGACTGAGAAGAAGGGATATAGTTTTCACGATTTGGTACACGATATAACCAAGATGATTTCTCAGGATATGGAGGATCTTCTTAGTTAATAAAAAAAAAGAAGAAAAAAGTAAAAAACGACGCCGAGCGTCCCCGTCGGTCAACTTTACTTGGCTATCGATCGGGCAATCGTTAATTGCAAGTCGCGAACGGCACCGATATTGAATTAAGGACGATAAATCGTACGCTGCCAGGTTGCTTCGGTATTAAGAAAAGAAAGGAGAGCGCGCGGCAGCGGCTGCGTTCGCGCAAAACGATAAAGAAGCTCAAGCCGAATATTAAAAACTAAACTGATTGGAATTGCAAGCTTTTACGTCGGGCTTTGTCGTTTGGCTCAACTTTTCTCATTGTACGTACGATAATTTTCTGTGCCCTCTGACGTCTTATGCAGGTGGCTATTCAGGTATTTGACATTGGATAAACGTGGCGTCGCTCTTGGCTGATGTATTGAATTTAATTATTGTTGCTATTTGGAATATAATTTTACTTTTCTTTTCTTATTTTTTTTCTTACTGTTAACGAACAGACTTGCGCTCAATACTTACGGTCCAATGAGTCTACCGTCTTGGAAGCTGTGGGTCTGGCGTCATCTTCTGGAGATGAAATATTTACTGAGCAACCTGGTACCGCTGGTACCGGAAGTAGTACTTCTACGCATTACGCCGGTCGTACTGGTACCAATTCAAGTTCCGGTTCTATTCAGATCAACACGAATCCTGGTAGCTTGCATCATTATACGGGCACGGCTAATGCACCTAAACGTCGTGCTTCGGATACACCGTGAGTAATGTTCATTTATTGATGGTTCTTCTATCGTGCTGTTTACATAGGTTGTTTAGGTGTTTTGAGATATATTAGGAATTTTTAAATCGCGTGGCTCGTTTACTTCGATTCTTGAAATAATTTATATGGCTATGGGCACGCACACACCTGGCTTTACACGCACGCCTATTACATTTGCCAAACCACATAGTTTGAAAAATCTTGGCCACGAGCCTGTACGAGGTCGATATTTATCATAAGCTAAGTACCCAATACGCAGGATGTTATTAGCTTCCTGTGTTTCGGCACCAAATGACTTCCGGTTGACGAAGGACATGAAAAATGAGCGAAACTAATAATCGAACGTTTAAATAGGTACTATGAGAATGGCGGGGGCCCACTTTTCGACGATGGACCGGTATATGGGAAAAGATCAACGAATCCTTGGAGTCATCATCATCATCAGCAGCAACAGTCGGATTCGTATTGTTGGTATAATCCCTTACATTCATCTGGTGGATCATCGATACAAAATCATCATCATAGTCATTCTCATGGACCGTCGCCCATACCGCCTAGTTTGGTGCAGATTAATCAGCTGACGTCGTGTGGGCCTCCTCACGTACCGCAGACCCAATTGGGCCACATGCAAAATCCGAATGGACCCAGTCTTGATGATGAATGGAAGAATATTCATGTAATGCTTAATTGTATCCTGGGGATGGTCGAGAAGACTAAGAGAGCTCTGGCGATTTTGCAACGACGCGGATGCACCAGTCCTGCTGCCGCACCGACCATCGCTGCTTCCGGCGTCACGGCACAGAATGGAAGTTCCGGAAGTGGACCCACGACGACCAATGGTTCCCAGATGGACACCACGGGAAATGATCGTGATGGCAGTTTGAAGAGACTGTCTGGGGAGATTGTCGCGCAGACTATTCGTGCCACAGAGGACAGAGTCGCGGAAGTGAAGAGAAGGGCTGGTGGGTTTACCAATAGAGGAAATAGAAATTTATTAATGTTTGTAATTAAAATTTCCCTCTTTGTTCTAAATATTCCAGAGGAAGCCGTGCAGGAAGTAAAGCGCGCAGCTGTCGCTGAGGTACAGAGAGCCGTAGCCGTAGCCGTAGCAGAATCCAGGGCAACGGAACGTCTGAGAGTACACCGACTCCTGGATCTACCTCTGTCTCAAAGAAATCATGGTCTACGTCAAGGTCCCTTTCTTCGCGTTCCTGGACATGCAACTGCTAACGAACAGAGTAGTCGTACCAATAATATTCCATCCGCGACAACGTTGTCGGCGAACCCGTCCTCTGTTGACGACGACAAGGAGACTCACTTGACAAGCATCATGGGATCCGTACGTACCTACTTACTTCTAGAATTTTATGATTTTTATGCTTTTTGCATATTATATTCATACCATCCTGTTCAGCTCACAACAGATGAATACGTTACAGAGTTGCTGGAATTGCGGTAGACCTGCCCTAGAGACATGTGGAGGTTGCGGAGTAGCAAGATATTGCAGTTCCTTTTGTCAACATCGCGACTGGGAAGCTGGAGGACATCACGCAACATGCAACAACCCACTACCTCGAGATCCGCCAAGATCGTCCTCTAGGAGCCCGTCATCCTGCACCGTTCCCACTTCCGCTACCGGGTCCGGAAATGATAACGAGAGCGAACCTGCACCTAGTGCTGTTAATACAATCGTTAAGGGGAAATGACGCGACGGTAAAAACTATCGCGGATTACGTCACCACGGTAAACGTGACCCGACTCATGCGCGTAAACGATATTAAAAGAGAGCAGTAAGGTTGAAATTGGTTCATCCATTATCGATGATCTCGCACCTAGGACTTGATCTCAGAGTCATTCACATTGCTCTAAACTAAATGCTTATTAAAAATTCTTAGGCTTACACTCATCGAGGATTCGACGGTCCAAGGAAGTCAAACTCATTAATAGTTGTACTCATTATTTGCAAGGAGTATAATACACTATTTGCACCCTAAATGCACTGGTACTAGCAGTATTAATTATATTGAGCACTCAATTGGTTTAATTCCATTTTTTGTCCTCGTTTACTTATCGGTGTTACGGAACACGATCGACTTGATCGTGGGACTTTTATCAATCTTATACTAGTCAATTGATAGGATAATCAATCATTTACGACTTATGTAAGGTAAAAGTCGACAGCACTTCTTACTTTGTACGTACTGGTAAAAGTATCGGGTAGTTAAGTCTAGTCACGGAACGGTGAATGTACCGGATCTGTCATTCATTGATGACACATGTTAGGAAAACTTTGCTCAAACTTAAATTATGAATTACCGAAGTCTCCCTTAGAAATATTGTGTTGCAGGGATGTACGATGGGTTATAAAGTGTATTTACGAAGTAACGAAATACAATATTCTATGTCATAATGCGTATAAAGGATTAATGTTATTTATAGAATTGAATGATCTTAGTAAACACATTCAATTAATTTTTGTGATCTTGGACAGAAGGACACAATGGAGGATCACTTTTTCTTTGTCGATTCAATAATGCTGGCAAACATTGCTTTAGTTTTTTCTTCTTTTCCAAGAGACTCAGACCAAAGCTTTCTGCTTCTTGCAAAAAGGGGCACCTGTAATTTGGCGGCAATACAAGCTCCAGATTTTGTGGAATTTAAAGACTCTCCTGCTTCTGCTAATTCTTGCATGATGCTGATTCTCCTCTTTTCCTGCGCTTTGTCCCACATTCTCTCCAGACTTCTTGAACCGTGTATACCGCAGGCTAGCTTTGCCCAGTAACCTTGCAATCTTCTTATCAATTTTTCTCTGCTTTTTTCACCAATGGAGGTACTTTCCATGAAGACATCAAGGATCCTGCTACCCTTGGGATCACTGAAAAGTACAGCCAGATCTTCGCCAGTCGATTCCAATAATGAGTTTACGATTTTAATTGGCTTGTTGAACTTTAGTATGGCCTGTACTATTAAACTTCCATGAAGATTTATAGGCAAGCTTCGATCACTTCTTTTCCTATGGGATTCCAGTTCGTCATAATGTTTTAGTGTAGCTATGACTAAAGCAGTGGATGAATGACGTTCTGCTGGTTCATCACAACCCAGGGCTTTAGTGATTGAATTGATGAAGGCTCCTTGCTTCGTGCGTAATCTGCCGCAAGCATTGGCTAAACTAGTCAAAACTCCAGTGTAACCTTTATTAAGAATTTCCTTATAATGTAGTGATAATTCTTCAAATATCTGTTCAAAATTCTCCGTAGTACTGCAGCCATCCAATAATCTCTGGACACTGAAATTAGCTCCTTCCTTGAGCGCTAATATTTTGAGATGACCACTGAAGAATTTTTTATTAATCTGTGTATAAACATCTGATGGTGCTGTTACGAGACAGGCTTCCAACAATCGGATTGCATTCTCAGTGTCAAAGAGATTAGATAAATGGTCCTCCTCGTTAGGCGTAAAGCACTCCTGGATAATTTTGTCTATGATATGTCCATTTAATTCAGGATCAATGTCCTTTAAGGAATACAGGACGATTTGTAAAAGTCCTGACATTAACTCATCTTGTCCAAACTCAGGAAATTGTGGCCAATTTTGTAATCTTTTAGAAGCATTCACCAGTAGATCTGTATATTCTTTGACAACTTTCCTGCGCATGTCAAGACAGGGTAACAATTTCTTCTTATTCTGCTCTGGAGGTCTATCAATTAAACCTCCAAGAACTTCAAAAACAGTTCGAAGTACACGATTAGAGTAAAATTCCCAAGCAAAATCTTCCATATTATTGATAGCATATCTACACAGCTTCAAAGTAAGATCATTGTACAGTTGAACTTCGTTATCTTTAATTTCGACTACACCATCCTTGCTTTTAGATACTTTTTCAATAACAGTCCTATTACCTCTATCAGCACAAACAATAATAATTTTCTCTAGAACATGACTAGCGAATCTATCATTACAGATGGGTCTTAAAGAAGGACCAAAGGCATCAACAAGTCTCTGAATAGTTTCGATGCTAGCATATTGGATTAATGAATCGAGTACTCTTGATCCAATCTGATTGCGTGCATATTCAACCTCATGTCCCACAGTTTGCTCATAGACATTATTCACAAAGACTAATTTATCCTCCATTTCAGCAAATTCGTCACGCATTATTTCCAATATACGAACCATATAATTATATGTTTCAGAATCAAGTGAACTTCCATGACCATACTCTCCTTTGCGAGCATATTTCTTAGCATTTTGTATGAAAGACTTTTTCTTCTTTCTTTTATTTCCTCTTCCAACGGCGGTATTATTATCCCTTTGATCAGCCATTCTTATCAACAAACTTCACAAGCTTTACGTTTTAAAATGAAACAAACAACTTGCTGCGTAACCTATAAATCTAACTACAAGGTTATGTTGCCGGTCTGTCTACATCACACGCATGTGAGTAACAGAGACAGAATCATACTACAGCACACGAGAGTAGATTTTGGAACACGCCCTAAGTATCGAGATCCAAGCACGTGGGTGCAGGTATATTACAAATAGTTGATATCAGACTGGACTAGTTTGGCAGCGATTCCGGAAGCGGTGGCACGTAACACATGTAAGTTTCATATTTAAATCCACATACTTTTTGTAGTAATGAGTGTCACGAACAAAGAGAATGATTAATCTCATGACAATGATAATTGTTGTATTGAAAATATTATATATGTATGAGTATTCTTTGATTACGGGGAATATATAAAATATATCGAAGTTGAGGGCGAATATCGCCAGAGTTTTTTTATAAATTTGAAGCAAAGTCCAAGTAAAAATATAATACGGTTAACAGTTCAGATTCTTTTTCATAAATACTAAATAGATTTTTCGCGAGAAAAATATATTGCTCACACATTTAATTTTAATACGACTTCCATCACTCATATGGGGTGATTAGAGATACATACATTTCCTTGAGCTTTGATTTACAAAAATAGTTTTGTAATTACCATTTGATTCCATAGGTATCTTTATTTTTATCAAACTTTATTCGTATTAATAATAATATTCTTCGAGAAGCGTCGAAACGATAATGATAATGTATATCATGTTTACAAAGTTAAATTAATCAGTGAAAAATAATGACTAATTGGCTCACTGTTCGTAAACTGCATTTAATAATATTAATTAGTTAATCCTTTAATAAATTAATTATATTAGAGCTAATAAATAAACTTCGAATTTTTGTCCGGCTTTACATTGGTGAGCTAAGTAATAAAGCAGTCTGCCAACATTAAATAAAAGCGGTAATTTCGAAGCTCACATTAGTTGCGAAGAATCCAATAATAAAATTGTTCTAGAATCAATTCGCCAATTCCAGTCCAATAATTCTGTTATTATCTATCATCCTTGCAATGTCTCACAGAATTTCAGTCTTACAAAAAAATAGTCTCAACCATTAAATTCTTGCCATTTTATCAGCCATGTGATCCACCCTTAATATTTCCCATCTAGCCAGTGAACGTCGAACACGCGATGTAACATTCTGTTCGTAACTATAGCAGGAGAAGCGCATTTAGGATTGGAAGGTTTCTGAGAAGAGAGTCGTGATTATCGACGTAATTACAACTACGAGTTTATCCATTTAGTTCCGTAGAATTAAAGTTGAATGCGAGGATAATTGAAAAGTGAATTAAACATCAATTTGCCAAGTGTCAGGCAAACGAGGAGGTAAGAACCTCAAAAGTCAGCATCGTTTCCATCGAAAAAGACTACGATGCTGGACTATTCGACTGCTGCGATAAGTTTATGAAGAGAACAAGATAAATTACATAACGCTATTATTATGTCCATCGTTTGTGAATTAATCTTGGATACTATGCCGCGCTGCCTTCAATGTCAAATCTCTGGAAAAATCCAGGAATCCTTGAACAACCCTGAATTAGAGGTTATGAATTCAAGAGGACGGGACCTTCACTCGGATGAGGTTCGAGCAGGCTGATTAGTTGAAAGGTGACAGGTAAATTATTGTTTTTCTTTCATGAAATAAGATCGATTAGATATCCCACAATTTTTATAATTTTTCTACAATCCATTTCACTTTAGGTAGAGTCCTTGTAGTCACATGCTATGGTGTTTTGATCCGAATAGATACGGAATATTTATAACAATATTTGCCTTCATTCATTTTATCAATTTATTTAGTAACTGTGGGTGCTTGGGCGTCATTCATACTTCACGCATACCATTGTTAGGCTTTGTATTACGTTCGTTTACGTCTACTCGTGCAATATTGCGACAGTGTTTCCTGCTCCTTGTAGATGGCGCCTGTTAAAAGATAAGGAATTATATAGGTGGATAATATTATTTCTTATGAATGTAATAATACGCGTATTATATCAATCGCCATTCACTGTAATTATCATGAACCGTATAAAATGCTACAAGTCGACTAACACACTTATCTTATTACATCAGTCTTCCTGAGAAATTATGTATACGGGTTAACTAGTCGTTAACCTGTTCTAAAGCTTAGCCACATAGTGTAGTTAGTGTCGGATTTCGAATGTGTGTAATGTCTAGCTCAGTCCACTCATTTGCCTGCTGTCAATTTTTCAAAACGTCATGCGGATTTGCAAATAGGACAGTGAAAGGAATACTCGAAGAACATTGGAGTCTGAATTTGATACCCACCACGTGGTTAACTCAAGGGCATAATTTTAACAAGACGTCTGTATTAAAGCTCATTAAAAAAGAGGGTAAAAATTGAATCGTACATTAATTAGACCCTCTTATGTGGATAAGACAGCTACGTTTAAAACAACATAATTTTATTTATTTCCACTCTTGATGAATGAAGAGTACGTTTATTTTTCTTTATAACATATTTTTTTGCTGAGTCAATGAACTGCTTTCGTTCATTTACTAAGATCCTTCTAAGCCCAGGGCATAAAGTATTCAATTGATTGTCTAAAATTTTCTTAAAGTTGAAGATTCACGAGAAAAAAATCATGCTGGTTGTTGATGGCTAGTAGTAATGAGGAGTAATGAATTTTTGTAATAAAAATTATTTTTAATACAAATGAATTCAATATCAACGGAAGCAGCATGACGCAACGCGTATAGATAAAAATTTATATAGTAGGAAAAAGAATGCAAATGATATCTCTACGTAATTGTACCTAGTTTAATTCTTTATGATTACAATTAAATCTGCATGACACTGCTGACCATTCGTTTGTTGTAATCTTTGATCTTTGAAATCTGTTTTACCTACTGACGATAACTTCATTTTTCTGTAACTCTTGATAATCACCACGTGCGGCTTATGGACACTAATTAATGGCAATGCTTTCGTGTTATTGGCAATTCTACTTGAAAAACTATTCAAGATTCTGCGAAGTATTGCGTCAGGTGTATATTGTATACATACACAAATAACGCAGGGACGGCGCATCTATTTTTATCCTCAGTTCCCCCGTGAATAGGATTAAGCGATTCAAAACGTTAGACACTTTCGAAATCAAATAAATAACATAAAGAATCCTTAATGGCCCCAATTAAGTAAAGGAACGTCGAAAATATGTCGTCGGAACGATACTGATTAATATTTATCAACTATCAACGAAAAAACAAAATATACAACATCATTAAATTCCAATAAACTGTAATAGTCACGTCTGACGATAAATCCTAAAGAATAAATTTTTAAAGAAACATTTTTTTAATTCCATTTTTTTTCTTTTTTCTACCATTATCAAATCTTTTAAATTGCACAGTTCTCAGATATTCACACTTCACCTCTTTTTACGAATGTCACGCGCACTTTTTGTTCTATATATAGAAACTGTCTCCGTATTATCAAGTATACAAAAAGAATTGCGAATAGATATGGCTGTTATAAGCTACATGTAGATATTAAATAGAACCGTCATTGCCAATCATGACGCATCATTATAAATGTCCACTATACGAAAGTAGGGTTTCGAATTTCAATTATTTTAAGCTTCCTTAAAATTAAGTAAACCATGTACACATGCATATATATTTACGTATGAATGTTCTCAGAAAACTTTTGACGATAAGCCATGTAGCTTTTATTTATCTGTCGCGGTGTGAGATCTATATGCACACGTAAGCAAATCACACACAGCCGGCTTTACAAGATAGTAAAGTTGCCCGTTGGCGTTTCTTTACGTGGGATTTCAGTTGGACGCCGGCCGGCATTGTGTAAGGAAGGAGGATACGCGCGCTCCGTATTTTTTTTACCTCGTGCGACATTTTGACATCAAAGGATTGTTTGCCCACGACAAGAAATTCGATACCAGGGTAAGATTGAGATTAGAACGGTCAATTTAAATTAATATAACAATTGCATATTTGCATCCAATCGATCACGAGTGACGTATCAAATATCGATTAATTTACGTAACGCTATACCGATCGGAGGTAATCATTCACTCGTAATGTTTGGACGCTTAGTTATATATATATTTTTTAATTCTTTAGTTCCCTCCTTGACAAGAAAAATAGAAAAATAATACTTAGCGATCTTAATCTTTTTATTTTTCCTTAAACGTTCAATTTTCCTAATTTATAACTCCACATCTTCAGTCATGATTCCAGGTACGTCATTTGAGTTTCACAGTGAATTTTTATTACCGTAGCCGAACAGAGAATGACGTATATTGTATTATGTAAAATCATGCTGACTGTACGAGTATTGCATTATTTCAATATTGCGCGAACAACAATAGACCTAATGTAAAACTAAATTTTCTAGGTAACGATTAACCTTTCGAATACCGACAATTTTTCATGAAAAATGAAAAATATATATATATATATATATATATAAGGATTTAAAGGTACAAAAATATTGAAGAGTAAAAACAAGATATTTTTACTAGCACAGGATGTGATATTATCGAAGGATAATAATCGTGCGTCATAAATTCTGCGACGTTAAATTTCTTTGGAGTCTGTGAAATTTCCTTGAATTCTGTTTCCCGCTAAATGCTCCATTTGACTGGGCAAGAAGGAAGTTGCCTTGACTACGTTAGTCATAGAGACACTTGAGAAATTCTACCGAGGATTAATAAAGCAAGCTCGTTCATTCAAATTTCTCAACAAAATAATCCGGAATCTCGAGCAAAGCAAATAATCCAGACGGAAACCTCTGGTAAAGTAATTCTTTACAATCTAGAATACACAATTATATATCAAAGTGATCTTTGGACACTCCGAGTATCTTGTGCCACGAAGAGTCATTATTGAATAAATTTTTTTTCCTAGCGCAATAGCAAAAAACAGCTACACATTATACAAGCATTGAAATTACTATACAATGGTCTCATTTATCTCTTACAGGTAGATATTGACAATAGAATCTATCGATCTTTCTTCATAATACACTTTGCAATTCATCATCCATTCTATCCTAACACTACGTTTGGTCGTACCTGGTAGCAATACGTAGAGCAATAGGTACTAGGTATTAATATCAGTAGCAGTAATAGTACAAGGGGGACTTGTTACCATGGTAACCATAAGCGACAAACAATTGGCCTGTAAAAATGGCGGATAAGATATCGCTCTATGTGTATAGGCTCTATATATATGTATGGTAACTAAAATAACAACAAAAGAAGAATCATCCATCACAAGCGTCGACATAAGGCTCACCGTTGTACAATATGTAGGATCGATACATCGAACCAGCCATGACCTAGCTGACCCAGGATGGTCCTTGAGTAACGACGTAGATTGAGGATTGACAAGCAGCGAGCACGTGGTCACCTTACAATTCCCATGCGTATATATTACGGATATTTAAGAAAATAATAATAACAATCACGACATCGTCCCTTTGCTGAAGTCTAATTGAATTCACGTAGAATTATTTATGATGGATGAATTATTCATTGTGCCCATCGGATACAGTCGCGTGAATGAAACGTGCGCGCCAAATAGTGCATAAAATATGTTTCAGGTCGTGTTTCCTTCTCTGATCACATTTTTTCCCCCCTCCTTTCAGTCTCTATATACCGAAGGCTAAACAGCTTAAAGGTCAGTGTTACGTTTGCTCGAGATAGACGTAACTTCACGTGTAATTATAATCGCTGGGACATTGATCGTCGCACGAGTGTATTTTATCTTAGGACGATTAAAGTAGATGAGGGATCATTTTTTATTAATCTTATCAGCCGGCATTGATAAGGATGTAATTACTTCTTTGACTAACCGGATTTGCTGAAAGTCCGATCACTCTTGAGTAACATGAAATTATTGGGCAGTCAAGTTTCATATTTTTTGGACGGATAAGCATCGCCTGTCTAGTCGTTATTTTTGCGCAATGTGACGTTATTAATTTTTCTTACTGCGCAATCGTTCACACGACGAATAGGCTTGCAAATCGCGCTGACTGATAATATTACGATCTTTTATGACCTTGACGTGCTTTATTACCTTTTTTTTTTTTAATAACTTCTTAACCACAACCGGGAATCAACGTCTACCAGATGTTCAGTTATCTGCGGCTAGAGAGAAAAGAGAGTTGTGCACGTTCAAAAGACGTGCAAGGTTCGCTGGGTTTTGGTCTTAAAGTGATTTGTTAGGTGACAGTTTGGGTTCGCGCGATCACCGATTAAACGCCGGGTTAAATGATTGAGTAAAACATTTGTTTCGTGTGAATTGGTCTTCCATAGTGGATGATGTCAATGATCGGTGTAGTATTATATACGTATGTGCCATTTGTTTTACATATTGGGAATATTAATGTAGATTTTCAAATAGCGCTTGTCGATAATATGATACCGTGGATAGCTTGACGTGCTTTAATAATTTTTAATTATTTTTTTTTAAATATTCACTATGCTTGAATTAGTCCTTAATGGGTGATAGTAATGATTATATTAGATTCTGTGGGCCTAAGCATGAAATAGGCTAGACTTATAATATTGACCTGATTTTGACGCTCCGTCGATTCCAAGTTCACTACTTTTATTATTGTATAATATTTTGTTCGTGTTATAAAGAAATAATAATTTCTTATGTGAAGTTTATGGACTCGCCTTGATACGGATCAAGTAAAAACAGAGGGAATTGGTTGCACGTTATTTCTACGGTATTGATAAAATCTGTGAAACGTACCGCTTACCTTATCAGACGTATATACTTTTTATTAACGTCAATGTTAATCAATTTCATTGTCCAATAGAATCTTGGTAGAGTATCCCCACTTTTTTCCTTTCTTTTACCCTTAACGTTAAATACGGGATTGCTGTGTGCCAGTTGATTCTTGTAGAAGCAAGAGTTTACAACTCTTTCTTATCTTTGTACAATTCAGTCACGGCAGTCAATGAGATATCTGTCTAATATCAAATAACATTGTTCCAGAAGGAAAAAGTGTTGGGAGAATCAGAATACTGTGAATTCCTGAAAATGATTCAAGATAACGATTGTGGGACTAGAGAGATGGATGAGATCTATAAGGAAGTTGTCATTGTGGGTAAGTAAATGATGATTGAGGGTAAAATAAGAGTATGATAATTTGGTGATTTTTTAATTGAGAGTGCATTTTTTTTAGGAAATGGACCAAGTGGTATTTGTCTGTCTTATATGCTTGCTGGGAATTGGCCGTATTATACAGGAGAACCACATCCTGGTGATGAGATGCTCACCGCCAGGTTACATTTCAGTACCAGAGCGGCTTCTACGGATAATATCTTAGAGAATGATGGTGGTGATGGTGGTACTCTTGGTAGATCTTGTAAAAGGGATAAGATTGGTCTGGCTCATAGTACCAGATGTGGCTTAGAATGTCTATCTTCCGGTTTGGAAGGTAGATCTGGTGGGAGACCTCTTGCTCTTCTTATGGATCAACTTCAGCATCCGTGTGTAGACGCTGGACTTGATCTTCCATCTTTACTAACTTGGAAATCTGTTGAAGACCATCCTGAGCACAAGATTATTGATCATGTTGTTCTGGGCAAGGGACCTCCTGGTGGTGCTTGGCAGGTAGTTAAATAGTTATTTAAAATAGAATCAGGAATAAGTGGTATGATATTATTGAGATTTTGATAACAGTTTAAATGTTTCATATAAAATAATTTAAAATTTATCATTGTACTTGATTATTGGATAATTTATGGCAGTAAAGTGAGTTATCACTTGATTAGGAATGGAAGTATTTTTATTGTACCAAGTTATTTTTCGCTGGTGAATTATTTATGATGTGATAAAAAGCAATCAAATTTTTTAATTAATCATACCTTTCACGAGTCAGTTAGTGATAATACATTGTTTCTATTAATACTGTTACAGTCTATGGATCCAAACGTATTAACCATAAGTTTGAGTCGATGGATGTCTCTACCAGGATTAGATTTGAGAAAATGGGAGCAACTTATCGAGTCTGAACAAACAGACAAATGTCACTCTCAGGAAAAAGCCAGTTGTAAAGCAGCCAGTAGAGTGTCTGTAGGAACAGTAGCAGCTTATTACAAAGATTATGTTCTCAGACAGGGTCTTCAAAAATACTTTAGAAGGTTGGTACAGTGAATTATCATATCATTTACAAGAATGGATATCTTAAATTGTTTATTTTCCGATTTGCAATCTCGTAAGAATAATTATTTCTTTATTCGCAGTGGTACAACAGTCACGTCTGCAAAGCCTGTTTCCACAGAAAATGAAGGTGAAACCGAATGGATAGTAGAAGGTTTTGAAAATGAGACTGGAAAAAAATTCCGGTATCGATGTCGAAGGTTAGTCCTCGCTACAGGAACTACCGATTCATCTAATCGACTTGGTATACCTGGCGAGGAATCCGAGACTTCCTGGGTAACACACGATTTGAATGATCTTGAAAGCAGGCTGGACCTATTAGCCAGTAAATATAACTTTTGTTTTAATCATCAATAAGTTCTTCGAGAAAGACACCTATTGTATTATAAAACTGTAAAATATTTTATTTAACCCGTAGAGGAGTTTTCGGTCGATCCTGTGCTAGTCGTCGGTGCTGGTCTGAGTGCTGCTGATGCCGTCATAGCAGCTCGTTTCCGTGGAATTCCAGTGCTACACGCATTTCGCGATTCTTCTGGAGATTCTTGGAGAAAGGATAATGACGAGGATGCTGGTATAAAACTAGGCGGCAGTGGTTACGATAGACTACAATGGCTGCCTGCCTCCATTTATCCAGAGTATCATAAAGTTTACGAGATGATGGCCGATGGAGGTACCAATTATCCTCTGTACAAGGCGTTACCTGGATATAACCTTGTCGAACTGGGTAACAGTTCAAATAAAACGGTTACACTTTGCGCTCCAAATGGACGGCTGGAGACGTATTGTGTATCAGTTGCAGCTATACTCATAGGTAAAATATAAATTGATATCAATCTATTAAAATCTCAATCACACAATCCACTGTTAGATTAAAGAAATTCTTCAATTTTTTATTCTAGGATCAAAACCTGATCTGTCTTACCTTGAAAATGGGGGTCTCGGATTGGGCAAGAATCCTATAAAACCAGTAGACAGCAGATCAAATCCTATTGAAATAGACAATTATACTTACGAAGTGACTCAGGCACCTGGTAAAAATCTTTACGCCATGGGTCCTCTAGTCGGTGACAATTTTGTGAGGTTCGTTCTGGGTGGAGCTTTTGGTATTCTGACTCACATTCTTCACACCAGTAATACATGAAAATCGACAGTCGTATGAATGACACTCTTTAATCATACGATTAGTTTGCTCAAGTCATGCACGCGCAGCGAGATCTGAGCTTTGAACAATTTACTTTTAAAAGAATTCTACCATAGGTCGATTTCCTGCGCATTTGTAAATATATTTAAAATTATTTTTGTATTACTTTTTAACGAGAATGATTTTGTAGTTATTAGTACAATAACAAGCTCGCCATAATTCCCTGTGACGTATCCGAATATCTTGAAGTTGAGAAACGAGCGTTTCAATGAAACCGATGGCAATTTATTATACGAAAATAATAATTTGAGGAAATTATTCTGTATAACGTATTACAGATCATAAATCAATATGCTATGATTCTACTTTGATATTTTAATACGAAACGATCTCGTTTCTTCGCTTTGAGTTTGTTTAGAGAACAGAATTGTAAGCAACATTTACTAGGCTACATTTTAGAGGAGCTTCCTACCTCAAGCCCTGGATGGCAATGTCGAGAAAAATAAACATATTTATTATATACAGACATATATTATATACAAACACTCATATCTATATCGATATATCCGTTCGATTCATATTAATTATTTAGATAGCGTTGTATGCCTCTGAATTTTATTTGATTAGGAATATATTACACTTTCACGACGTTATCTTTCAAAAAAGCTGGATAATCTCAATGGAATTTATCATTCTCAATGAACTACATTTATTGATTTCGTTATACGTATTAATTTATAGGATTCTATTGTCTATATTTTTTCTATACCGATATTATCGACCGCTCAGTCATTGTAATAATACAAATCATAATAATACAGAGCGTTAATTACTGCTTCATTGGATTAACGTTGTTCATTTGTTTTAAAGTACTCGAGAACACTGTATTGTCATTGCCGTATGAATCGAACAGAATTGTTGAGCCTGGCACTAATGTTGTTAAAGAATACGTGGACCTGCAGAATGAATAATTAAAGAAATTATCAATCATGAATTGATCAACCGCGAAGCGTAACGCTTAATCATTCAATTATTTTAAGCATCCCGTATTTTCGATTTAGAGATTAATATAAATTCATAAAGCGACACAAATGTATCTTATGAAAAGTACCTATCCATAGCGTTACGTTTTTCTTTTTGATTTTAATTTTTTTTTTTCATGGATACTTCAACGTTGTAGCTCTAGCAGAGCTTAGTGAATGAATTGGAATTGCGACGGTTTCCCTTGAATAATTATTTCATGACATAAGGGAATGATATGATGCGATAACTGCAAGTACTTAGTCTGTGATAAGAAGTGCGATATATTGAAATATTCGCAGTGACGTTACAATGTACGAAACTTAATTGTTGAGCACTTAAGGAAATTAAACAGCCGATTATTAAAATACCTAGAATGTGAGTAGCCTCAACCATATGTACATTCTCGAATTTAGTTTATTGTTATATTACATTATACTGATTGACTATGTTTTTATTCGGTATATTACGTAGGGTCTAGGTCAAATGGTGTTAATGCGTATATCATTGTCACTCATGGTCAAATTTTTTTATATCTGTTTGATTGACATTTTATGCACCTATGTCTTATATTGTCACAATCACATATTTTTCAGTTACTACGGAATTTATTATCATATTACATATTTTATTTTTCCATGTATTCTGGGTTCGTGGACTACTCCTGAAACTATAATAGTAGTCGCAAACGTATTAATGAAGTAGTACTTAGGGTTTGATTAACGGCTTTTATTCATAAAGGAGTGTCTCGTAGAGTTTGGCGACTTAATAAAAGAGGGACAGAAATAGTATGTTATAACAATAAATAACCACATTTTGTTATCATGATAGTAATTGTCCAATGTCATTCACTAAAATATATATAACAGACATTCATTACATATTTTACACTTGCAACAAAGTACATTATTCATTTAATTATACACAATCATGGAACGTATTGGTATTCCTTTTCTTGATATTAATCTTTACATTACAGTTACAAATTCAAAAAATAATTATTAGGGTATTTTCTTGTAAGAAAGCCTAATTACACAGTTTGTGTCATTAGGGATTTGCCATCTTTTCCCTACAGTGTTTTATTACATGTATCAAGCACATTTCACTGAGAAAACTGTATACTGGTAACAAAGACAATTTAAAAAACAATTGAAATAAAAAAAGTATTTTTACAACCTCGCGAACGCTTTTTTCGAAATCATAAAGGTTCTTACTGATTTAACTTATATAATTTACATAGAAGAGGCAAACATTATTTTATCGATTAGTGATCAAAATCATAGAAAAAAAATTACTTTGTGATTCATTAAGCAATATGCCGTAACCGTTATGATGTATTTATACATTGTATAGAATGATTTGAAAGAGACAATGAATAAGTTAACATTACTATCTATTAGGTTTTAAATAAAATAAAAAGGAAGCTTAGTAGAATAATAGAAGCTGCGAGGACCATTATACAGTATAGTTTGCGATTAGCTTTTTGATAGGAGTCAGCCTTTTTTAATTGTTTGTAACCTTCATACACCTGTACTTGTGTTTGCTCAATATTATAGTCAATTCTATCCAGAATGGTACCTTGATCTTGCACCATATTTGCAAGGTCCTGTGCATAATAAGAACAAGAGCTTGCTTGTGTTTACTTGGAAGTTATTATTGCACTTTATTATAGTAAGATGGAGACATACCTTGAATATATGATTGAGATCCGATATGCTTTGAACTATGTGTCCAACTTCCTTTTCTCTCTCTTCGGCTAATCGCATCCTCTGTTCAGGATCATCTATTTGTAACAACACAGATTCCTGTTGCCGTGGACCCTGTTGCCAATAATCTGAACTATTTTCTTCGTAGGATGGTTCTGACAACCATGAATCTGTTGTAACATTTCTTAACAGGGTTTCATCCTCTGTAAAGTACTGTCTATTTCGTTCTTCTCTAGAATTTATCTCTGTTTCAAAGGATTTAAAAATTAATTAAGAATTCACAATTAAATGGAGCAGAATAATCAACTGTTCATACGTTGCAAATAATTAGCCTGGGAGGTTCGATAACGAAGTCCCAAGTCTTGTAGCGCAGAAGACAAAGCCAAAACTGCACTGTTAGCTAATTGACGCTCTGCTGGCCGTGTTTCATGTCTTGCTGCTGCTTTAACAATTTGTACTTGCTGATATCCACTTGAAAATGCTCTACCAATTTCTCTAGTAAGTTGTTCCATTTGTCTTTCCTCCTAAAAGTAGTAGACATACTGTTGATTCTATTGATCATCATTATAAACTGCAATACGATTGTTCTTACTTGTGATGTATCATCGAGTGTAGGTCTAGTGAGCTGCTTTGCATGCAGTTCAGACAAATTATCTATTTTGATACGTAGACGACTTAGAATATACTGAGTCTCCTCAAGTGCATCTGTCCATGCAGGAGGTGTTCCATCGTTTGTATTTGTACCTTTAAGCTCAACACTGTCAGGTCTAGAGCTATCAGGTCCTACCAAGGCCATTCTATCAGATAGGTTCTGTAGCAGAGAATTGATAATAATGATTTTTAAAATAACGGATTAAAATCAAACACGTATAATGGATTAGGTATATTAGATATGTAAAGGAGTACCTGCTCAGCATAGATGTGTTTGCTTTGCAGAGCATTGTTTCGCATAAGAATGAACGGTTCTGTAAGATTTCGCGTTGCCATTTTTTCGGCTTTACAATTCGACTCTTCCAGTAGGATCTTCAGATTATAGACTCATTTTGGATTGAATATTATTGCAAGATTGTCCTACCCTCGGCAGTTCATCTGTCATCATCTGTCATCCTCAAACAGCTGATGCCAGCTGATCGAAGTGAACGTAAAAATTCCACTAGAATTTACCTATATGGTGCCATAGTAGTATCATCAAAGATGAGTAGGGAGATGCACAACGCTACGGTTTTAGGCGATACCAAAAACATAGCGCTAAATCGTAGCGGCGATTCCAGGAGTAGGATTTTGTGATCATTGCCTCCGTGGATAATGTATATCCCGTCATAGCCAAGCTAAACGAGAATACGAACGTATAGCTTAGAGGACAGAGATTTTCCGCTACTCACCGCTGGTTCCTAAAGCAACCCTTAAAACGAGACCGCGAACAATAGAACTCCTCAAGAACTATTGGAAAAGCCTATTGTTGAAACATTTTTAAGACATTTTTAAGAAAGTGCAGTGCCAACTTGATACCCGTGTAGCACCTCAATTTTTACTAAATATTATTGGATCTTGATTTACTTTCAAAATTTATTCAAAATATAAAATTGAAGTTAAATCAAAATCTCGCAGAATATATGGAGTAGATAAAAACAGAATTGAAATTGTAGATTATCGAAAATAAGTACGTTAAAATTGAAATATTAATAAATTAGGTGTTTGGAACATTAAAATAAATAATGAAATGATTAAAGTAAAATATTTACACTTAGAGATCGGAAATTCTGACCACGTATATTTAGATGTACTGGACGTTGCCCAAAAATGTATGCGCGCAAATTCGTCGCGCAGGAATCGGCGAGATGGAGCAAGCGGAGAGTAGAGGGAGCGCTCGAGGCAGTGCCCGAACTCTGAGCGCTTATTCATCCTTGAGCCGGTCTCCTATACTGGTCTCTTGGAATTACCTCTCTTATCCATTTCCAACTTCTATTTCTATATTTATTTGTTTTGTACTTCCTTATTTCCTTATATTTGATTCTTTACTTTCTGAATTACTTCTTCCTTTATTTCTTCTGTACTTTTATACCCCCAGTCCTTACTTTTTTACTTTTTAACTTCTTAAATTTTATCTTCCTTTATAACTTCTCGTTTTTATATTTATTTCTTCTTTACTTCTTTATTTCTTTATCTTTCATTCTTCACTTTCTCATTTTTCTCTTTCCTCATTTCTTCTCCACTTTTATAACTTTATTCCTTACTTTCCTACTTCTTCACTTCTTCATTTCTATATTAATTTCTTTCTTATTCTCTTATTCTTACTTCTTCATTTCTATATCCATTCACATCCTTCTTCTTCTTCTTTATTTATTTCTTCATTACTTTCTTATTTCTTTATATTTCATTCTTTACTTTCTGATTTATCTCTTTCCTTTTTTCTTCTCTACTTTTACTACCATCTCTGTTTCTCACTCTTTCTTTATAACAATCTTCATCTTTTTCCCTTCAACATCTTCCCTGTCTGCTGCCAACAAACGTTTCTACTTAATTTTTGAATTTCCTATTCCTTTCTATGTCTCCATGCGTCTCTCCTCCTAATATATCCTTAAAAACTAAGTTTTTAAAATGTCTTTTGGAAAAATAAAAGTTTGAAGTGGTAGCGCATGTAACATACCACACGTATATTATATTGCATTGATATATTTTAATGTATCTCTAATGGTATTGTTATTGCTAATCTTGTGTAAACCATATATGTATATCTGTACTTCGTATACTGTATCATTATTGCATTTTTCGAATAAATTATCTTGTAACACTTATACACTTTTTGAATCTCCTATTCCTTCCTATACCTCCGTCACTCTCCTCCTAGTATATTCTTAAAAACTAAGTTTTTAAAATGTCTTTTGGAAAAATAAAAGTTTGAAGTGGTAGCGCATGTAACATACCACACGTATATTATATTGCATTGATATATTTTAATGTATCTCTAATGGTATTGTTATTGCTAATCTTGTGTAAACCATATATGTATATCTGTACTTCGTATACTGTATCATTATTGCATTTTTCGAATAAATTATCTTGTAACACTTATACACTTTTTGAATCTCCTATTCCTTCCTATACCTCCGTCACTCTCCTCCTAGTATATTCTTAAAAACTAAGTTTTTAAAATGTCTTTTGGAAAAAGAAAAGTTTAAAGTTGTAGCGCATGTAACATACCACGCGTATATTATATTGCAGTGATATATGTAATATATCTTTAATGGTACTGTTATTACAAATCTTTCGCGGGCTGTATGTGTATGTCTGTATGCATGTCTGCACTTTGTATACTATATACGTTATATGTCTGTATGTATGTCTACACTTTGTATACTGTATCATTATTACGTTTGTCGAATAAATTATCTTTAAACACTTATACACGTTGATATTCTTTTGCCCTATGCGAATATCCCA